>NC_045171.1:20934798-20952298 GCF_900700415.2 Clupea harengus | reverse complement strand
TGGCCAGGGAAAGCCCCGTTTCACTATGGCATAAGAAAACATCCCGACAGCTTCGTGGTCATCCGCAGGAGAAACGTTTCCATAGCAAAACTTTAGGCAGAAACCCCGCGGCTAGGTCCTCGAGCTAAACATCAACTGGCGCTATAGATGAAAGCACGAGTCAGTAACTTTAACTGAGAACAATGTCAACAACAAGTTCTACCACAGGGTCAGATGGCTCACAAACATGCCATTATAGAGAGAACGAGCATTGAAGCTAATTTTGCTTAGTTTCAATTTGTTTCATAAGTTTAATGACTACAGTATCTAGTATTGCATTATCTTCAGGCAGGGGGGGTGACTGGTGTATGCTACGAATGGACAGCTACAATGCAACGTTAATTAGCAAGCTAGCTCTGCTAGGCCAGCTCTGTCGCTATTACAACCGATTCAAATTAAATTGATCAGCATGCATCTATTCGAGCCAATCACCATATGTCATTGATGACATCAACCTCACCATAGAGCTGCACTAGGCCTGAGAAGCACACACACACACAAACACTTGCATGCACACCAAAATTCAAACCAACACTATACTGTCCCGATGTTAAAGGGGCCCAGATGATGAATGAGGAGGGAGGCTGTGTGCCTTAAAGTTAGCTACACACAGCTATGCTAGCTAGCTTGCTAACTCAGCAATAACTTACTAATTTCAAGTCGAGCACTCCGTCCTTCGCCTCTTGCAGCAAAGTGACAAATTTGGTTGTGAGAAGTCCGAGGCTCTTCTCATGTCGACTGGGTGTCTGAAGCTGCAACCCGTCGTTCATATTTCCCGGTTCAGTTCGACTAATATCCAAATCCATTGACGTGAGTCTGTCTAACTGGAGTGCAGGTTCGATTCGTGCAGCACCGCTGTTCCGCTCGGCGGAACGCAGTGTAGGGTGCAAAGGGATCAGCAATCACCGGGATGCCGTGTAGCAGTTTGGGTAATCCGTGGACAGCGCAGGGTGGGCTCAGTCCAGTTCGTGGGCCTGGTTTTGAAGTATCGCTGGCCTGCGACCACCAGTGACCACCCCAATGGTAGAGCTGAGCAACAGAGATTGCTACAGCTACTGAGCCGTTGGACGCGCTTTGCATGATGGGTGGTTTGAAGCGCAAGGGACCGTCTACAATGAGGAACTATGACTCAGATGCAACCGAAAACCACCACTCTATAGGGTTTTACAAGGGTGCGGTGCTTGTTAAATGATTTTAGATAGTACAAAAATAAACATTTATAAAATAATTCAGTTTGATATTGCAATGTTTCTGTGTTCAGTAGAGCGAGGTATTTAAGACTCCTTGAGATGTTAGGTTGTAGTGTTAAATCCTAAGACTGTTTTAAAGTATCTTAATATGATGTGAAGGTTTACAAAACTTATGGTGACCCGCAGCATACATCCATCGGCTAACTACAAACCAGTAGTTTAGGTAATTAAACGTTACAAAGACCACAGAGATCTATCACTTGAGTAAAGATGGATCTAGCTTATGGAAATGTATGAACGCATTTTAAATTTCCCACTTTCACTGAGATCTACCCGAGTTTTTTTCAGCATGTGCTTTAAATCAAACTTCCGGCTCAAACAAGCCTGTTTTGCCTCGTCTCAATGTTCAACCAATGAGGAACCAGTTGAGGTAAGGGACCGTCACCAATTGTACAGAATGCCCTGAGCATATAAAGAAATTTCAGCTCACATATCATTGAAAGAATGATTTGCTTTGCTGGAGTCCCTTCACAAACAGCAATGAACATCATTTTTATGCTGTGATGACTACACTAACCCAGCTCTGTGGCTGTTCGCATCATCTAGTCTCAGCTCTCTCATGGTGAGAGGGAGAGAGAGGAAAGAGAGAGAGGAGAGAGGGAGGAAGAGGAGAGAGATAAGTTGAGAGAGCAGGAGAGAAAGAGAGAGAGAGATGGGGTGGGGACACAGTGAGGCCAACAGATCGAGGCCAAACAGTTGGGGGTTAAGTGCAGGAGGGGGTAATAAGAGGGGGCAAAGAGAGCAAGGGGGGGCAGACAGCGGGGTCAAAGTGCGAGTGGGAGACAGAGACGGGAACAGAGAAGGAAGACTTAAGAGATGACACTGCTTATATGCGGGTCACATGACTTCATTCACACATCCTAAACCCCTCTGCAGGGGGTGGGCAGCATTCCGTTGTGTAGGGGGCTACGTCCAGGGGTCACACACACACACACCCCCACCATATGTCATGAATGCATAATGAGTGCATAATCACTTTCATCTGAACTAGGGCAAAACTGCAATAAAGACAAAGCCACCCTCTCACACCAACTCATGGAGCCTTTTGTTGATAAGCCAGTGAAGAGTAGACAGGGAGTCAGATGAGGAGCAGTGACTTCGGGCCAGACTGGAGACGAGCTCCTTGTGGGCACTCAGGCCCACTGACACCATCACTTTGGCCACCCAGAGTGCTTCATGCTCAGGCCCTTCACAGAACAATGCCAACTGGATTGGCTGTGGGCTCACTGAGTGATGCCCTCATTGACACAGAACTGGTTTTGGGTGTGCGTGCTAGGGGACGCATGTCCTGGTTGGGTGAGCAGCTCATAGGACATGAAAAAGAGCAGTTCATGTATAGATGTAGCACTGGGTCGTGTGTGTGTGTGTGTGTGTGTGAGACCGGGTGAGGGGTGTGTGGAGGGGCGTATTGTTCATCAGACAATGCCTCAACGGCAGAGAGGACCCATCTTTGCAGGTGGTCCCACTGACAGTCCGACACACATATATGTATATGGCAATCATTAAAAACACCACAACTTAAAAAAACACTTTAGTTCTGATTCTTTATTTCATATATTCAGAGTTAACTTCGAGGAGAACAAGTTCAAAATGAAAACTATAGTAATCCATTTTAAAAAAAATTCATATTTACATTACAGAATCATGGGGGGCAATTACATTTTTAAAAAAAATTCACAAAGGTGCATGTTAAACAAATAAACCACATAAAGAATTTATTTTCAAAACATATACGAGTCATTTATGTACATCACATGTGTCCAGGTCTTCGTGCCAGCATGGAGAGGCCCTCAGTGTGCCCTGGAGTAGCAGAACAGAGGAGGGAAGGGAGGGTAAAAAGGGATTGAGAGGATTAATATTGGTTTCATAAGGAAAAATGAGCAGCTCCAGCAACTGTCTTTACATTCTTAATTAAAAATTATCAAATGAATGAATCATTAACTGACATCCCATCTGTGAGGCACACCAACACATATACTGACAGTGACTGAGTGATGTTCTTGTGTATCTCCACTCAAAAGACAAAGCCATTGGTAGAGCAGAGCTGGGCTTGAGTGGGAGAGATTCTGTAGCACTAGTGCGTAACCCCAGCAGTCACACAGACTGAAGAGTTTAAACCTAGTGCAGATGACCAACACACAAGACAGTCAACTAAGGAAGCAGTGTTTTATTGTTGTTTAATTTAAGACATATTGTCATATGAGAATGAACTGATGTTCTGATGTTGATGCTACAGGTTTAACCCTCTTTTGCACATTGTTCAAGACAGAGTACACATTTTACACTTCCATCCAGTGAGAATATAATTCTCAAGTACCTTATTGTGCAGAATTATCAGTAGACAAGTCTGTTGTCTTCCAACTATGATGAAGTGGCGCTAAAGTGGCTGCTGTATGTCTTTAGGCCGCATTAATATCTGAAACTACCACGAATCAACACGTGGTCCGCAGGCATGCTAAGAACATACAGCCTAGCATTACGCTACCACGTGGATACGACGCCATCACTGGAGGTTCATAAACCTCACTGTTAAACACTTGCATCACGCGGAAATCCGTACTTTTACGCACTTCTAATGTATGGTTGAATCTTCTACTACAGCTACTGTAACTGCCTTAGTGTTCAACACAGACAAACCGATGTCTATCGCATGGTTAAATAAGATAATGTAGCTGAGCATAGCTGATACCACAAATTTAAGGGAAGCGAAGGCTGGATACGTTTTGTCTGGTTCTAAATAACACGTACATACATTTACATAAACAACATACACGCACATACCCAAACTATATGCCTGTTCTATCAGATGACAAAAAGCTTCCGAAGTAACGCTATACAGTAAGTTAACATCCCCGTAAGGACCAATCACGTTAAACAGGTCCATAGTATTCAAAAGAAGCACACACTGTGGCTCAATAATTACCTTATATATCGGTGTGTAGATGCTGCTTTTCATTAAGTACAAAAAAAACTGCCTAGTACCTTGCTATTGTTACTATTTTAAAATAAAAGGTAAAAGAAAAGCCACGACAAGACGTCCATTTCTTCTCCTCAGCTGACATGTGGCCGAACATTTCAACATGGCCGCAAATTGTCTTTTTCTTCTTCTTCTTCTTTTTTGAGTTTTATGGCGGTTGGCAAGCAACTTATCGTGTGCATTACCGCCACCTTCTGAACTGGAGTGAATATGAACACTCTAAATCCTATAAAATAAACGTGTTTCTTTCAGAAAATGAAAAATAGAATTAAAACAAATATCTCCAGAGTTCCTTTGTAGTATGTTTGATAACTTCAGAACAGCCTTTTCTTGCTGCAGGAGACTGCAAAGTATCATTCTCTGCTGATGATAAATTGGACTCCACTACATGTTCTATGGTCCCTTGACTACAACCGCAAACACAGAGCCCATCAGCATGTTTATTAACTATTACTATGTCCAAATCTCATTTTTGATATTATATTTTCCTCCTGATTGTTCCTTACAGTATTCCTGCTACCCCCAACTCTTCTTTGAATTTTGTATAAATTCCTTCCAGTACTTTCATGGTCTCACATGTATTGCCATAATATCTCTGACCTTGTTCTTACTTTTAACTTCTGCTTTACTGTGTTGTACAATAATATCTATTTCTTGTTTCTGTATTGCCTGTTTTGCATATTTATCAGCCAGTTCATTCCCCTTTACTCCCATGTGCACTGGAACCCACCCAAAGGAAATTCTGATTCCTGACTTCTTAACAAACAAACAAACAAACAAGGCTGACTCACGTCAGTTTTTTTATTGCACAAGCGACACACTGCAACACACACATGGTTAAGGAGGCGACACAGGACACACACACACACACACAGGCCTGAGGTCGCTGTGAATGTAATCTCTGCCTTTAACCCATCCCAGACTGTCCTTCCTCCAGGACCCCCCCAGGAGCAGTGGGCAGCTTTTCAGCGTGAAGTGAAACGTCCGTCTTGGTCAGGGACAGACAGGATAGTAAGTATAGCACGGTGGCTCAGTTGCTTGCACTGCTTGCACTGCCGCCTCACAGCAAGAAGGTCATGGGTTCGATTCCCGCATGGGGCGCTGTTGGCTCTGGGGGGCAGGTCCTCCCCAGAGTGCACAGTGCTCAGGTGGGCTATCTCCCGGGCCTTTCTGTGTGGAGTTTGCCTGTTCTCCCCGTGTTCACAAGGGGTTTCCTCCACTAAGAACCCCAACAGTTAAAAACATGCAAAAAAAACAGAACTCATGTCCATCCCTGACCAAAGATGGACAGTTCACTTCACTTGGTCCCCGGGCGCTGCAAAGCACTGCTCATGGGGGGTCCTTGAGGAAGGACAGTCCAGGATGGGAAAAAGCAGAAAATAAATTCACCTCAGGCCTACCTGTGTGTGTCCTGTGTCGCCTCCATATATGCACGTGTGTGTTCCAGTGTGTTGTGTGTGCCATTAAAAACCTGACAAAGGTCTTAATTATTATTATTATTCTTTTTGCATTTTTTTTCTGTTGGGGTTCTTAGTGGAAGAAACCCTGGAGGACCTGCCCCCAGAGCCAACAGCGCCCCATTCGGGAATCGAACCCATGACCTTCTTGCTGTGAGGCGGCAGCAAGCACCTGAGCCACCATGCCACACGTTGCAGTGATTGCTGCAGATCACAAACAACGTTCCACTGTTAGTAGTTTCTATTTCCTCTCTAGTCTGCCAACCTACCAGTATCTGTTATTGTTTTTCTTTGTCTTCACAGGAGAAAGCAGTGTTCCACGCCCTTACCACAGACGCATACACGTTGTGGTGTCCTGACTGGACAGCACATAGTTCTGTTACTGATAGACTTTTAACCTGTATCAATGGCATAAAGCCAGATGACGTGGTGCTGCTGCCCCGTCTCGTCGGTCCGGGCGCTCCTGAACTTGGCAACCATTTTATTTTGTGGGTAATTAATGGTACCCTGAAAAATATTCAAATTTTTGAATCAACTAGGAATCTACAACACGGTGAACACACAGGACAGATTAGTCTTGGCCGACACATTTAGGAATGTGTTTGCTGATCTGTCCCTTTGGGACGTTGTGTTACCACCACAGTGGAATCAGACAGACACCAGTAACTGTGGTGTTTTTGTCTGCACAGCAGCAGAGGCAATAGTCAGGGGTATCGAGATGAAGACTGTAGCATTAACGGAAGCACAGCTCTCCCATCTCAGGCTGTACCATGCAGCACAATTGTGTAGGTTGGCATTAAACTAAAGTTTTACAGGTTTGGTTAGCGGACACCTGGTTAGATACGTCTTACTGTAGCTTTACAGGTTTGGTCCACAGACACCTGGGGTTAGTTGCGTCTTACATTAATGTGTTCGGTTAGATAAGGTGAAGTTGTGCCCTGCTGCTCGTGTTCCCAAGTCAATGCCAGCCACTTGGAGTTAGACGTGCCTTGCTTCTGTCACCGGTCGCATGGGGTTAGACGTGCTTTGCTGTTCTTTTAGTTGTGTTTAACTTGCTACTCTGTGCCTTGCTTGAGTTTTGTAGTCTTACAGTCTTACAGGTTTGGTCAGCGGACACCTGGGGTTAGAAAGATGTTTATTACTTTTTAGTTTTTACAGGTTTGGTCAGCGGGCAGTGCACGTTGCGCTTGTAGGAAGTCCTTTACGGTTCCCAAGGACGGTGTGCAGTCTGTCAGCGGACACCTGGGGATAGACGTGCGTTGCAGGTTGTTTTACAGTCTTACAAGTTTGGTCAGCGGACACCTGGGGTAAGAAAGACATTGTTTTTGTTGTTGTCTTTACTAAGGGGACAGGTACGTTTTGTTTTCTCTCCATTTCCCCTTTAAATGTATGTTCTATGTATACCATGTTCTATATATGTCCCTGTGAAGTTTGTATGTCTTTGTCACATACATACACATTTGTCAATTAAAAGTATGTAAGCATGCTTTGCTTTTTCATTAACCTTGTTTCCTGTCTTGTCCTGTCTCACTAACACCCCACCCATAACCTGTACCTTGACATGGTGAGTGGCCTTTCAACTAAACAGGTCTTGCTTTGAATGGTGTTAGTTAGCATGTTTTTAAAACAAGTATATGCTTTGCAGTTTGTCTTGTTTATTTCCACAGGTCTACAGAATTTAACACATCAAGACTGACCACAGCATACAAGACCCTCCACCTGGGGCATTGTGGTTCTCTCTCCATGTTCTCCTTTAAAAGCAAGCAAGCAACCTGTAAATCAATGTGAAATGTATTTATTGATATCTCTACTGATGGCTGTAATGTGTAAGTACTCAGCTGTCAGTACATAACTTCAATTTCAGAGCAGTTTTGTGTCGAGATTATAGTAAGAATTAAATAAATTAGTTTCGAAGACATCAATTGGAAACAATTTGGTAACAATTTCGATCACCAAGGTTTTCTATTCCTCTGAAAAACAGGCTGACTGCTGGGAAGTGGACATCCAGGTTGTAACCAAGATGAACAGAAATTGCAAGGAAGATTGCTCATTTCTTCGCAACAAGTTCTAAAATAAAGACATTTCAACATGCTTCAGTGGTCTGCCTCTTGTAAAGAAAACAAACCACCATTTTTCATTTTCGGGAACTCATTTCAATAACATGTAGCATGATGCATACGAGGAGGTGTTCAGGGGCTTAGCATTTCTAAGCTATTGCATTGGTGTGCTACATTGTTTTGTATATTTTGCATTGCGCATAGTGTTACGGACAGTTCGTGCAGCCACTTTGTGACATGAGCAACAGAAGTTAAACCCGATGTGAAATAAACAGTCAAGCCAAGACGGCAATTAGTTTATTTACGCTAGCTTGTAACTAAAGTTTGATTAGCACGCCGGTTGTGTGTTGTTGTACGTATAGCCTCGTAAAAGTTCAGTTAACAAGTCAGTTGAGTATAGAGCCGTATAACTTTACAGAAATATATATTTTTTAAACGATCGTTTAAAAGTCAGGCAATTTCGAAAAAGTAAAGGTCCTGGTTTTAGCCAATCAAATGGAATAAAGTACTCACTTCCGGTTTTTACCCAGATCCCACCGGAAATACGTATCCTTGACCGACAGATATATTATAGATGTATTATGGAGATATAATAGAGATACAGATACATATATTATAGCTGTACAGATGAGTGTTTCAGATCCCAGTGTGGTTTCGTATCCGGACGCCCATACGGTAGGGTTTTGGGGACTGAGTGGCCCCGAATATCAGCTCATAGTCGGGCACACCTTCTTCCTCTGGCCACACCAACTGGAACCGGCGCAGCAGAGTCACCAGGATGAGGAAGAGTTCCATTCGGGCTAGACTCTCTCCTAGACACACACGGGAGCCTGACACACACACACAGTCTAAGTTACAGCAACACACACACGTAGTCTAAATTATAGCAACACACACACACACATTCTAAGTTATAACAACACACACACACAGTATGTTATAGCAACACACACACACACACACACACACAGTCTAAGTTACAGCAACACACACACACACAGTCTGTGTTATAGCAACACACACACACACAGTCTGTGTTATAGCAAAACACACACAGTCTAAACTACAGTAACACACACACACACACACAGTCTAAGTTATAGCAACACACACACACACACACACACACACACACACACACACACACACTCTAAGTTATAACGACACACACAGTCTATGTTAAAGCAACACACACGCACACGCACACGCACACACACACTCTAAGTTATAACGACACACACAGTCAAAGTTATAGCAACACACACACAGTCTATGTAAAAGCAACACACACACACACACACACACACACACACACAAACACACACACAGTCTACGTTATAGCAACACACACACAGTCTATGTTATAGCAACACACACACACATTCTAAGTTATAGCAACACACACACAGTCTATGTTATAGCAACACACACACACAGTCTATGTTATAGCAACACACACACACACACACACACAGTCTGTGTTATAGCAATACACACACACACACACACACTATTCATGATATTATTTTAGTCAACACACAAACAAACACAGAGTGATAACCAGCAAATTTGAGCCTAGTGAAGAAATCCTGGCCTGATCCGCCTTCAACTTCACACACACAGAGATACACACACATACACACACACACACACACAGCGTACCTGCAGAGAAGGGAAGGAAGGCATCAGGTTTGAAAAACTCTCCGTGCTCATTCAGGAAGTTATGAGGGTTAAACTCGAGAGGAGACTTCCATTGACCCTCCTCACTCAGAGCAGACGACAGGTTAGGGATGACCATAGTACCCTGAGACACAGACAGGTTAGGGATGACCATAGTGGGCAGACGGAGGGTGGGGTGGAGAGAGACCGAGAGAGACAGACGGGGCTGGAGAGACAGACCGAGATAGAGAGAGACGGGGGGGATGGACAGACAGACAGAGAGAGACAGAGACAGGGGTGGAGAGACAGACAGACAGAGATAGAGAGAGAGAGAGAGAGAGAGAGAGAGACAGGGGTGGAGAGACAGACAGACAGAGAGAGAGAGAGAGAGAGAGAGAGAGAGAGAGAGAGAGAGAGAGAGAGAGACAGGGGTGGAGAGACAGACAGACAGAGAGAGAGAGAGAGAGAGAGAGAGAGAGAGAGAGAGAGAGAGACAGACGGGGTGGAGGTTGTGACACAGCTCCATATCTTGGTTATTGTTATTGGTCAGTATTCTACACTAACTTACCAGACAGTGTTGCTATGGTGACTGTAAACATGAGGGATTCTACACTAACTTACCAGACAGTGTTGCTATGGTGACTGTAAACATGAGGGATTCTACACTTAACTACCAGACAGTGCTGCTATGGTGACCATCACATAAACATTACATTTATGTCAATATTGATTCATAGAACAACTTCCAGCATGTAATGTACATTTTCATCAGTATGTATGTACGATCCCTGAGTATCAAACTCATCACTTTGGTGTTGTTCCCACCTTACTCCACCAGCTGGGTTACAGGAGATGGTGTGGGGATGGTGTTACTATGGTGACGGTTACCTTAGGGATGCTGTACCCATGGAGCTGTGTGTGTGCGGTGGTGGTGTGGAACACACTGAGGGGGACGACGTCGGCCACACGCTGAGACTCGTGAAGAACAGCCTGCACGTACGGCATGGAGTGTCTGTCATCAAACGACACACACTCACGAGAGCCCAGCACGGAGTCAATCTCCTGATGACATCGCTCTATACATAAACACACACACACACACACTCACACTCACGAGAGCCCAGCACGGAGTCAATCTCCTGATGACATCGCTCTATACATAAACACACACACACACACACTCACACTCACGAGAGCCCAGCACGGAGTCAATCTCCTGATGACATCGCTCTATACATAAACACACACACACACGCACACACACACACACTCACACTCACGAGAGCCCAGCACGGAGTCAATCTCCTGATGACATCGCTCTATACATAAAAACACACACACACACACACACACACACACACACACACACACACACACTCACACTCATGAGAGCCCAGCACGGAGTCAATCTCCTAATGACATCGCTCTATACATAAAAACACACACACACACACACACACTCACACTCATGAGAGCCCAGCACGGAGTCAATCTCCTGATGACATCGCTCTATACATAAAAACACACACACACACACACACACACACACACACACACACTCACGAGAGCCCAGCACGGAGTCAATCTCCTGATGACATCGCTCTATACATAAAAAAACACACACACACACACACACACACACACACACACACACACTCATGAGAGCCCAGCACGGAGTCAATCTCCTAATGACATCGCTCTATACACATAGGCGGAGATCCTGGGGGGGACAGGGGATACGTGTCCCCCCCAACAATCATTGTAAACACAAATAAATCATTTTGAATAATATAGTAATACCGGTATTAAATAAAAGCCAGACAACACAAGCTGTGCTAATTATGAACGTAAAACAATGTGTTTTTTAAGTGTTGAAAAATCATGATCCCCCTATTCCTCAAAGTGGTTTGGTTCACATGCTATTTCCAACGGCCCTGTTTCAGTCAATCAGCCAGTACACTGTCAGATTGTTAGGAAACCAACCGAACCAGCAAAACCTCTACAAGTGAAAGCCAGTGAGTCATTTATCACACCACTTGTTCAACAAACACAAGCTTGTAACATGAAGCCCGAAAAAATTTCTGAGTCGTGCATTTGAGTCCTGCACATCACCACCATCCAGTCGTAACAGAGCCCAACAAGGAGTCAATCTCCTGATGACATCGCTCTATTCATACAAACACATACAGTCTCCTGATGACATCGCTCTATACATACAAACACATACAGTCTCCTGATGACATCGCTCTATTCATACAAACACATACAGTCTCCTGATGACATCGCTCTATACATACAAACACACACACAAGTATACAAACCGTCACAAAACATACACACACCATACATAGCCACCCATGCACATGCATACACACACACCACACACATGCATGTACCATACATACCCACCCACACATACATACACGCACACACACACACGTGATGTGTATCATTAGATAAAGACATGCAGAGCGCAGTGTGTTGGAGGTTGTGTCTGTTCCAGCAACGAATATGTGAGTGAGTGTGTGTGTGTGTGTGCGCGCAGATGTGTGTGTGCGTGTGTGTGTGTCTTACCTTGTATGTGTGTGTGTGTCATCAGATAGAGACATGCAGAGCGCAGTGTGTTGGAGGTTGTGTCTGTTCCAGCAACGAACAGGTCAAGGAGCAAACTCTCCATGTGGGAGTCATCAAACGACGAGCCGTCACCTGCCCTCTGAAGGATAAACACACACACAAACACACACACACACACACACACACACACACACACACACATGTATACAAAAACACACACAGACATAATCTCACCCATGTAAACATACACATACGCATGTAATGACCTGAACACATACTCTCATTCAAACACATATCTTTGTTTCTGTTTAACTCTCTCTCTCTCTCTCTCACACACACACACACACACACACAGACAAAGACACAACACGTGGGTGATGTGATGTCACATAAATACAAACACACACACACACACACACACACACACACACAGAGGGAGAGAGACCCACCTTGTGTATCTCCTGCAGGTAGCAGTCTATCAGATCTCTGGGGGCCGGTGTGTGTGTGTGTGTGTGTTTGTGTTGAGTGATGACTGTCTGCACGTGCTCCCTCAGCAGCTGGTAGTTCCTGAAGACCTTCCTGAAGGGTAGAGGCAGGACCCGCAGCACTGGGGCGATGTCATAGAGCTGACACACAAACACACACACACACACACACACACACACATATATATACAAACATACCCACTTAGAGTCACACACACATACACACACACACATATATATATACAAACATACCCACTTAGAGTCACACATATACAGTATATATATATATATATATTATGTATATATATATACAAACATACTAGAGTCACACACACACATATAAACATACTCATTTAGAGCCACACACACACACACATATCAAAATTCCTATTTAGAGTCACACACGTTGTGATGGCCCAACCGGTGAACAGTGCAACACATGGCTAAGAACAGCCAGACAAAGGCAACCAAGAGGTGTAGTGTTTTCTAAGTTGTTTTCACCGCACCGTTTCTGTCTGCTCTATTCCAATTTGTGCATCCACTATTCTACCTCGTAAGGCCAGGCTCCCATACACACACACCCCCCACCCCCCCAGCCCCCCCACACACACACATATATAAACATACCCACTTAGAGTAACACACGTGTACACACACACACACATATAAACATACCCACTTAGAGTCAAACACACACACACACCATGGCCCAGGGCCCGATGGCCAGCTTGTTGATCTCCTCCATCATGGAGATGAGGGTCTGGAAGTAGACATCATCGTAGTCGAAGCGGGAGCCAAAGATGATTGAGCAGATTATGTTAGACGCTGCATGGTGGAAAAGATGCTGAGGGTCTATGGAGCCACCTGAGAGAGAGAGAGAGAGAAAGGGAGAGAGAGAGAGAGGGAGAGAGAGAGAGAGAGAGAGAGAGAGACAGAGAGAGAGAGGGAGAGAGAGAGGGAGGGAGAGATAATCTATTGGGTCTTAAATTAACTTTCATTTAATGTTTTTATCCAAAGTGACTCGTAATGTCGTAAAATGCAAACACATGTGTGTGTGTGTGTGTGTGCACCTGCACTCTTCTCCAGTAAAGCGCAGACGTGTGTGTGTGTGTGTATGTACCTTTACATTGCATTTACATTGACATTTATTCAAAGGAGAGAACAATCAAGCTACGAGCAATAGAGACCTAGTGTAACAATAAATAAAAAACGAATTTACATAAGAAATAAAAAGTGCTCTACTAAAGCACAGACGTGTGTGCGTGCGTGCGTGCATGTGTGTGTGTGTGTGTGTACCTGCACTCTTCTCTAATAAGGCACAGACGTGTGTGCGTGCGTGCGTGCGTGCGTGCGTGCGTGCGTGCGTGCGTGCGTGCGTGCGTGCATGTGTGTGTGTACCTGCACTCTTCTCTAATAAGGCACAGAAGTGTGTGCGTGCGTGTGTGTGTGTGTGTGTGTGCGTGCGTGTGTGTGTGTACCTGCACTCTTCTCTAATAAGGCACAGACGTGTGTGCGTGCGTGCGTGTGTGTGTGTGTGTGTGTGTGAGTGCGTGTGTGTGTGTACCTGCACTCTTCTCTAATAAGGCACAGACGTGTGTGTGTGTGTGCGTGCGTGCATGTGTGTGTGTGTGTGTGTGTGAGTGCGTGTGTGTGTGTACCTGCACTCTTCTCTAATAAGGCACAGACGTGTGTGTGTGTGTGCGTGCGTGCGTGTGTGTGTGTGTGTGTGTGTGAGTGCGTGTGTGTGTGTACCTGCACTCTTCTCTAATAAGGCACAGACGTGTGTGTGTGTGTGTGCGTGCGTGCATGTGTGTGTGTGTGTGTACCTGCACTCTTCTCTAATAAGGCACAGACGTGTGTGCGTGCGTGCGTGCGTGCATGTGTGTGTGTATGTGTACCTGCACTCTTCTCTAATAAGGCACAGACGTGTGTGTGTGTGTGCGTGCGTGCATGTGTGTGTGTGTGTGTACCTGCACTCTTCTCTAATAAGGCACAGACGTGTGTGCGTGCGTGCGTGCGTGCATGTGTGTGTGTATGTGTACCTGCACTCTTCTCTAATAAGGCACAGACGTGTGTGAGCTCCTCTAGGATGCGCTGCTCCATGCTGCGTTTGCCCAGACCAAAGTTCCTCAGAGTGGACAGAGCAAAGCGCCGGTGCTCTCGCCAGCTAGGGCCGACATCAGCCAGAATCACCCCTACACACACACACACACACACACACACACACACACACATATGATCCGAATAGTTCTCTGTTACATCTTACCTTTCCCCTCAGGCACAGGCACATGGCTGTGTGTGTGTGTGTGTGTGTGTGTGTGTGTGTGTGTGTGTCTGTGTGTGTGTGTGTGTGTGTGTGTGTGTGTGTGTGTGTGTGTGCGTACGTGCGTGTGTGTGTGTGAGCGTTACCTTTCCCTCCAGTCATATGGCTCATCATGATATTATTGGGTCGTCCAGTGAACTCTACTGCTTTGCTGACCAGAGCTTCTCTCAGCGCCTGCTGGCCAGTCAGCACCACTGCTGGAGTAGTGCCTATATACAGACTGAACACAGGACCGTACCGCTGCGCCAGCTACACACACACACACACACACACACACACACACACACACACACACACACACACACACACACACATACACATCAGAGACACTCACAGATACACACACACACACACACACACACACACATACACACACATACACATCAGAGACACTCAAAGATAAACACACGCACACTCAGATACTCACAGACAAAGAACACAGACACACACAACACAGATGATCACACACACATACACATACAAACACACTCACAGACAAAACACAGATGCTCACACACACAATCACATACAAAACACATATGTTCACACACACATACACCATTACAGATTAATCGAATACACAGAATACACGGTACTAAAAACACACTTTCATTCCCCCCTTGACACCATACACACACACACACACACACACACACACATACACATCAGAGACACTCACAGATACACACACACACACACACACATACACATCAGAGACACTCAAAGATAAACACACGCACACTCAGATACTCACAGACAAAGAACACAGACACACACAACACAGATGATCACACACACATACACATACAAACACACTCACAGACAAAACACAGATGCTCACACACACAATCACATACAAAACACATATGTTCACACACACATACACCATTACAGATTAATCGAATACACAGAATACACGGTACTAAAAACACACTTTCATTCCCCCCTTGACACCATATACCAGGGGTTTTCAACCAAGGGTCCGTGGCCCCCTGGTGGTCCGCGACGGCATTGCAGGGGGTCCGCGACATGAGCCTATATTGATTTTTAACACATTTCCAGATTACTCTTGAATATCGTGAAAAATATCGAAGAAATTACACTGACAAGTGCTACAGGCGGAATATTTGCGCAGGGGGAGGGTCGTGGTGACGGTGGTTAGTGATCTACCCTGATAACTGCACATATTTAAGTGTTATAGGCAGAATATCTGTGCAGGGGGAGGGGGCGTGGCGGCGGCTAGCGATGTACCCTGATAATTTCACATATTTATTTGTAATAGGCAGAATAGCAGAATATCTGTGCGGGGGGAAGGGGCGTGGCGGCGGCGGTTACAAACACGCACGCGCGTGCAGGCACATCAGTGGGCCGCGAATTACTTTCTATTCTGAATGGTGGTCCCTGGGACAAAACCAGTTGAAAACCCCTGCCATATACTGTAGTTTCCAAGGCAGTGAGCATATACCAGAGTTTACAGTATTGCAGATAATCAAACACTGACCCCTGCTGGTCTGATTTTAAATGACATTCCTTGGACACACTTGGCACACACTGACTTTGCTCCTAATATAAGGAGGAGTGGGGTGCAGTATCTGGCCTCGCCCCTATAATGGCCCAGAGCTGCCACCTGAATTGTACGACATGACTTGTCTTTCTAAAGACCACAGACACATATTTTAAATGCAGACATGAATAATTTCTCTCTCTGAATAAAGTCTATGGTATAGTATAGTTCAGGACTGAGGACAGAGATATATGGCTGTCTGATCAACTTCTGTCTGTCAGCTCAACCTAAGGTCATCGTGAGGTCATCTGTGACATCTGACCCACTTGTCTTGCGGTCGGCGCAGGTTGGGTAAACATGGTAACTCCATCACCTGTCAATCATTACTGACCGACACTGACCATTGGACTGAGGCATGTTCTGTACTATCGCATCAGACATGCTACTACATGCTAATGCTAATCAGAATACAACAAAATCCCAACAACCACGAGACAACATGCTAGTCAGAATACAGCTACGTATATTAGCATCCACCCAATGCAACACCTTGTGTTTACAGACTGCTGAGTCTGTGTGTGTGTGTGTGTGTGTGTGTGTGTGTGTGTGTGTGTCTGTGTTTACAGACTGCTGAGTGACTTTTTCATGTAATTTGTCTGTGTTAACATCCGAAATGCAATAAGGCATTTCCAAAGGCAAAGCTGTATATGTCTCATATGGTTTGTATGTATGTGTATGTGTGTGTGTGATCATCTGTGTTGTGTGTGTGTGTGTTCTTTGTCTGTGAGTATCTAAGTGTGTGTGTGTTTATCTGTGAGTGTCTCTGATTTCAAAACAGGTTTCTACTTGCATGTAGTTCCTAGCAGAACTGTAAGAGTGTGTGTGTGTGAGCGAGTGTATGTTTTTTGTGGGTGTGCATCTGTGTGCGCACATTAATGTGCATATGGATTTGCGTCAGTATGTGTGTGTGTGTGTGTGTGTGTGTGTCAGTATGTGTGTGTGTGTGTGTGTCCTACCTTGTGCAAGTCCTTCAGGGGGGTTTTGGGGTCGAGCTGCAGGAGGTTGCCAATCAGTGGCAGAGGTGTGGGTCCGGGGGGGAATCCTCTGGGTCGCCAACCCACCATCAGGAAGAAGAGCAGAGAGAGACTCAGACACACAAGAATCAGACCTCCAAT
>NC_045171.1:20890274-20925274 GCF_900700415.2 Clupea harengus | reverse complement strand
TCCCATGTTTGTCTTGCATGGCACCAGGCCTAGTCTAGCTGCTGTGGAAAATCAGATATAATATTATATTTTTTGCGAAATGTGAAGCCATATTTAATTTCTGACTGTTGGGTATAATATTTTATGTCTGTATCATCAAAGTGTTTGCGTGACGGCCGCAGACGCGTGTAATAGTTCAAGACATGCAAGGACAAGGGTGTACGCATATGAACTCAGGCACTGCCAGGGCACCAAAGGGGCCTTTAATTCTTATCAATTCTTTGAAGTTCACTTTAGCGTTTTGTAGGCTAGTAGTCGGAAAGGCCGACGTGCTGGTTCGTTTGACGTCACAACACTTCCAAACCTTTATAAGTAACTATTATATACGACTCTCAAGACATACACTAAGCCGTAAATATTTCCATAACAGACGAGACATCTTCTCTTTGAATAGAAAAGAGTGAAAAGGTAAGACAACATGGGAGACGGACCCTTGACCACTTGGGCGATCATGTTAGCCCGTTTTTGGTTCTGCCGGCCGGGTCAGGAGCATTCGGCTGAAATTCAAGTTCAGTTATTTGGGATGTACTTGTATACGTTTACGTTACGTACAATCAGTTAGTCATAATTTAGGGTGGGGGGAAGCCTGGTCGACTTCGCACGTTCTTATCACTTTATCTTGCTAACTGGATAGCCGGATTGAAAACCCTATGATAACATTACTTATCCCACTGTAGCCAGCTAATCTCTGCCAGCCAAGAAATAGCCACCGTGTGGCATTAGCAACCAAACCTGCTAGTAGCATCAATAGAAAACTGTTGTTAGCTTTTAAGATAGCTAGCTAGCTGCTTTAACTGTAAGAAAAACTGATGCGCCTATCAGAATTTGATTAAACAATGCATACAATCTTCCCTATCTTCTATGTATATTTATAATTCATCAATGATACACTTATTTAATTGATCACTCAATGACAGGCTTCGCATCCTGTTTACATCCAACCTAGCTAATAGGCAGCCTTTTTCTCAGATTTAGTCGTTTAGCGTGCGATAACATTAGCTTGCTAACAGTTAGCCCGCTAGTTAATCCTCCGCTTGTCATCTGTCGACGGTGGTTCCGCTGACAAAGGAGGTCGCGCGTCGTTGTTTGTCAGTTCGTTTTTATTCTCTTTTGAAGTGTTATAGTTTCAGTATTGGACTATTCATACGTTTCACCCAACGCTCAAGATTCTTAAGTGACACGGTGTTATTAAATCAGTGCGGTAAATTATCTGATTGTTTGAAAGAAAGTAGCTAGCCAACTGGCAAAGAACGTCAACGTTATCTCTTGTGGCAGTGTTTCGGAGGAAATCTGCCTTAACAGCATCTTTCAATGCAGTGTAAGTTCGAACATCCCAAAGCTATCGTTTTCGCCTCAACTGCAGTAGCAACTGCAGTTTCTTCTTGCTCAAGACAGAGAAACAACCGTTTGTTGGGGGTCTGTTTGACTCATTGTAGATGAAGTGACCTAGTCGTTTTTTAACCGGATGGCCATTGACCTAATATCGTTAATATATATATACGTATTTATATGTTATTTTAACATACTGTTATTTAAAGCTTTACATCCAGAATAGCGCCAATCATTTGTGCAATTTGAAGTTTTGTGTGAGAGTTCAGTTCTGTTTATGCATCTTGATCCGGTACTGATGACCTAGTTACCGATTCTCTCAATTTCGCAGATGCCCTCTGCGATGAATGGCGATAGCTCGGTGCACTCGACCAGTCCTGAGCTGGGGTCTGTCCCCGGGCTCTCGGGCGCCCAGGGGCCACAGACCGAGGCGCTGAAGCAGGTGCTCACCGTTATCGAGAAGAAGGTTCGCAACATGGAAAAAAAGAAGGTACTAGCTTCTTGGAATCACAGAGTTTTGAGTTTCTTATCTGTGTATGTGTGAGTGTGTGTTAATTTGTGGAGACATGTACACAGGCCTAATGTTAGCTATCTATCTATTGACATATGTGCCAGATTGTGTGTGCTCTGTGTGTAGATCAGTAATGAATGTATTAAAATGAGTCAGCTAATATAGGTGATTAGCTTTCCCTTGTACTTCGTGATCTGACTGTGTGTGACTGCTTATGTAAGTGTGTGGGACTGCTTATGTGAGTGTGTGTGATTGTATGACTGCTAATGATTCTTCATTGGTCTCTGACTCACCATTCATGTTATTTGGCACAGTGACCTCAGCCTGAGCATTTAACAGGTTAAACTATGAACCACGTCTGTCTGTCTGTCTGTCTGTCTGTCTGTCTGGGCAGTAGTGTGGGCAGTAGTGTGGGCTTGGCACAGCTAATTCCTCTGCTGACCCTCTGACTCAAACCGCGTTACACTGTGTGCCCTGATGTAAGGTCTTATTAGGGCTACTACTCACTCTTCACTACTTGGAACATAAGGCCACATCAGGTTTACATAACACCTTACATATTCCCCACATGTCAGTCAACATACATACTCTTCAAATATGTCAATCACCATACATACTCTCCACATCAGTTTGCACAGGCCTTATGTCATCTGCCAGCTGGGTTATTTATGCTACTTTAGCAGTTAGCTTTGATGCTGACAGTGACACACACGGGGCTCCCTGTTCATCTGGATCTCAACCAGAAATCACACAGAGAGTCCAGTTGGCATGGTTACAGACTGACAGGGGCATGTTTCCCAAAATATTTGAAATACATTGTTGGAACCATGCCGTTGGGATGCAAGTGTTTCCCAAAACCTTAGTTTGAACTATCGGGGTAACTAATTGCATAATCCGAACCATCTTTAAGCAAGACATGTGTTTCCCAAAACCATAGTGCGTCCGAACGTTCATACACTGTCGTTAAGTTGGGTAGTTCGACCGAACGTTCGTACACTATCGTTAGGTTGTGTAGTTTGACCAAACGTTCGTACACTATCGTTAGGTTGTGTAGTTTGACCAAACGTTCGTACACTGTCGTTAAGTTGTGTAGATCGAACTACAGCTCTCAACCTGTGATTAGAAGCTTAGTTCCAGATACTTCCTGTCTAAGACGTCACTGACGTCAGTTATTGGTGTTCAAATTAACCATTATAAATGTATTCCCATTCCTGGTTGATATTTGATGTTGTTAACCACCACATAACCGCACCACATAACCGGACTTACAACCATAAGCAAATAATGAATGCATGATTAAACGTCCCACTTGCAGAAACAAGCATGCAAGATGAACTCGCACACCTGCAGACAATAATGCGTGATGCTGCATGTCTGCTCGGTCAGGTGATGGATAATATGTTGCCTATTATATCAATAATATTGTGTTGTAGGGAAGGATAATATGTTAATTATATTAATATTATTGTGTTGTAGGAAAGGATAATATGTTAATCATATTAATATTATTGTGTTAGAGTAGGGATATAGTGTATGCTTTACTAATATGCTAGAACTAATATTAGAGGATTAGGATGATAATTATGCAGACAAAATAATTATTTCAGCCTGGATGTGAACTTGGGTTCCAACCAAGGTTCCACCGTATGCGTCTGTGGGTGTTGGACAAGGTTCCACCGGTATGCGTCCGTCAGTGTGAGACTGCATGCGTCTGTGGGTGTGAGACCATATGCGTCTGTGAGGCTGTATGCGTCTGTGGGTTTGAGACCGTATGCGTCTGTGTGTGTGAGACAGTTCGCGTCTGTGTATGCGTCTCATATGCTAGATGCCCTGAAGTTCAATGTACTAACTAACTTTTCGGATAACGTTGTACTTCAGTTGTTAGTCAGTTTAATGATGCATCAGCCCATGTTAGTTCAGTGCTAACTTCTGTCGTTGGTTAGTTTAACGCTTACCTCTGTCGTTGGTTAGTTTAACGATGCGTCGGCCCATGTTAGTTCAACGCTAACCTCTGTCTTTGGCTAGTTTAACGATGCGTCGGCCCATGTTAGTTCAACGCTAACCTCTGTCGTTGGTTAGTTTAACGATGCCTCGGCCCATGTTAGTTCAACACTTACCTTTGTCGTTGGCTAGTTTAACGATGCCTCGGCCCATGTTAGTTCAACGCTAACACCTGTCGTTGTATGGGAAACGCACCCCAGATGGGGACGTGGGGCGACTTCCTCAGGTCCTGGATCAGGATGGAACAGTGACAGCAGTACGGCCGTGTCGGGGCTGAGCAAGATCAGGATCAGGCTCTGCTGTGTATGCACTGTATCAGTTTAAGATCAGGGTCTCAATGGCTCTGCTGTGTATGCACTGTATCAGTTTAAGATCAGGGTCTCAATGGCTCTGCTGTGTATGCACTGTATCAGTTTAAGATCAGGGTCTCAATGGCTCTGCTGTGTATGCACTGTATCAGTGCAAGATCAGGGGCTCAATGGCTCTGCTGTGTATCCACTGTATCAGTTTAAGATCAGGGTCTCAATGGCTCTGCTGTGTATGCACTGTATCAGTTTAAGATCAGGGTCTCAATGGCTCTGCTGTGTATGCACTGTATCAGTTTAAGATCAGGGTCTCAATGGCTCTGCTGTGTATGCACTGTATCAGTTTAAGATCAGGGTCTCAATGGCTCTGCTGTGTATGCACTGTATCAGTTTAAGATCAGGGTCTCAATGGCTCTGCTGTGTATGCCCTGTGTCAGTTTAAGATCAGGGTCTCAATGGCTCTGCTGTGTATGCACTGTATCAGTTTAAGATCAGGGTCTCAATGGCTCTGCTGTGTATGCACTGTATCAGTTTAAGATCAGGATCAGGCTCTGCTGTGTATGCACTGTATCAGTTTAAGATCAGGGTCTCAATGGCTCTGCTGTGTATGCACTGTATCAGTTTAAGATCAGGGTCTCAATGGCTCTGCTGTGTATGCACTGTATCAGTTTAAGATCAGGGTCTCAATGGCTCTGCTGTGTATGCCCTGTGTCAGTGCGAGATCAGGATCAGGCTCTTCTGTATATGCACTGCGTCAGGGCGAGATCGGGTTCATATTTGTTTCAGTCGACAGCACTGTGTATCTCGTATGTATCCTTATCTAGCATCTGAGAAGAGGAACACACTCGACAGGCCTGTCAGGCTCAGAGTGAACCCACACACACACACACACGCGCACGCACACGCACATGCACGGCAGGTCTGGGGTCACGGCTGCCAATCGTGGATGTATGATGTGATGATATGGGAGAAGCGGGGCGGGGCAGGGTGACGTGACGTGACTGGACTGGACTGCAGTGATTTAGCTGCTCATGTTACTTAAGAGGAAGTTGGTGTTGCGGTTTGCTCAAATGAGATCTGGTAGATCTGATCTCACACACACTCTTCTCCTGTCTCTCCTGTGATCACACACACTCTTCTCCTCTGATCACACACACTCTTCTCCTCTGATCACACACACTCTTGTCCTCTGATCACACACACTCCTCTCCTCTCTCTCCTCAGGGCAAGCTCGAGGACTACAAGAGCAAGAGTAACAAAGGGGATGCCCTGAACACTGATCAGCTGGTGAGTGTCAACCCAGGAACCATAGCAAAACTGTGCACACTTTTTCAAAAAGTTTTCATTAAACATTCCCCACTTTTTACTCAAATACACCCTCTCTCCCTCTCCCCCTCTCTCTCTCCCTCTCTCTGCAGGAGGCCCTGTCCAAGGCGCAGGAGGTCACCCATAATCTGGATTTTGCTCGGGACTTGCAGAAGTGTTTTGTGGCTCTGGGGATAGATGTGAGTGTGTTTCACTTTTCTAGGACCGGGTCCTCACCACTGACTTCTGTCTTCAGAGGTAGCTGACAGTTGTAGTTTACCTGTGTGTTCCCAGTGGCTTCTGGGAGTTGTAGTTTACTTGTGTGTTCGCAGTGGCTGCTGGGAGTTGTAATTTACCTCTGTGTTCCCAGTGGCTGCTGGGAGTCGTAGTTGACCTCTGTGTTCCCAGTGACTGCTGTGAGTTGTAGTTGACCTGGCTGTTCCCAGTGCCTGCTGGGAGTTGTAGTTGACCTGGCTGTGCCCAGTGGCTGCTGGGAGTTGTAGTTGACCTTTGACCTATGTGGTATGCAGATCCAGAAGGCGGAGAAGAAGGCGTGCCGGCGGGAGCAGCTGCGGCGTGAGGAGCTGGAGCGGAGGCGTCTTCAGCTGCTGCTGGAGGTGCAACTGCTCCTGGATCAGCTGGGAGAGGAGGCCGTGCGGCAGGACCTCAGCCAGCCCCCCAACCCCGGCGACCTCCCCCTCCTCACAGGCGCTCAGCTCAGCGCCCTCGACAACTTCTACAAGCTCGTCAACCAGAGAGGGACACCAGCACCAGGTCAGAGTCTCAGGGAACACACACCAGGGCAGGCAACATCACACACACCACGCACACCACATCAGCGTCGGAAATACACGAGGGCAAAGGGCAAAACTGCCCCCAAGAAATATAATTTTGCCCCTGAAATGGGGCAAAAAATGCCCCCATAATTTCCTGTAATAATAATTTAATGAACTAGTCAAAAACATCGTAGCCAAAATGACCCGGTCCAGTTGCCATAAAATGTTTTTTTATTTTCGCCTTGACTGATTGTTGCGTGCGCGTGAAGAACCGAACGTTCTAACAAAAAATATTTGGAGCACTTCTTAATCAGACCTGTGACTGCGAGTGTGAAGAGAAATGAGGATCAGCAAACACAGTCTCCGTCACCATCTCAGGTTCTAAAAGATAAAATTCACACACCCAGCGAAAAATGGAAGCTAAATTGGCTTGGGGTGGAGGATGACGACTACAAGAAAAAGACCCGATATTTTTTCAAGGCATGTCAGACTTGTGGTCAACGAGTTGCCAGTCATTACAGCACAGGCAAATTCTTCTGCTGACTTCATCAAGGGATAAATTAAAGAAATACATGGCCTTTCGTCACCAGGCGCCAAGCAACACACCATCGCCTATGCTGAATGATAACTAGTAATAATAATTTTAGAAATTATTTAGTTCGGTTTAGCTAGTTTAATGTTAGTTAGCTAACGTTAGCTAGCTCTGCTTGCAAGCTAAAGGTAACAAAAAAATCAATACATATAATAAGTTATTATTACAAAAAAAGAAAGAAAAAACTATTGTTAATAGTTATTTAAAAAATGCACCACATACACATCGTACATACACACACACTAGATCAGAGCCATATACATACACACACACACACCACATACACATCGTACATACACACACACACACACACACACACACACACACACACACACACACACATCGTACATACACACACACACACACACCAGATCAGAGCCACACACACATACACACACACACACTAGATCTGAGCCCCACCATACACACACTCACCAGATTTAGTCTGAGTAACGGTCTCTCTTGTTTACGGATAGAGTGAAGCTATGAATCAAACCAGCACGAGTGTTAAGTAGACTTAGTTTTAGCTTTGCTTTTTGTCAACTCTGGATGTTTATCTTATTGTGTGTGTGTGTGTGTGTGTGTGTTGTAGGTTGGCAGAGCAGTTTGACGAGGCATCCATGCACATGTGGGAGTTGCTGGAGGGCAAAGAGAAGCCTGTTGCAGGGACCACATGTAAGTAGCATCATACACACACACACACACACTGTTCTATTGTGATCACTGCCCTACTGTGACCCTTTACATTGGTGTGGTGTCTGTTAAACTCCATTGTATAATCTGATGACATCAGTTTGGGGTAGAACAGGTTTGGTGTCTTTGGTCTAATCTTAACTGGCTGTATGTGTTCTTGTCTGTGTGTATGCTCGTGTGTCTGTGTGTGTTCCTGTGTGTGTGTGTATATGCTCGTGTTCCTGTGTGTGTATGCTCGTGTTCCTGTGTGGTGTGTGTGTGTGTGCCCGTGTGTGTGTGCCCGTGTGTGTGTGCCCGTGTGTGTGTGTGTTCCTGTGTGTGTGTTCCTGTGTGTGTGGGTGTCCCAGATAAAGCCCTGAAGGAGGCCGTGGAGCAAGTGCTTCGGAGTGGCTACTTCCAGCGCGCACACACACATCAGAACGGCGTGTGTGAGGAGGAGCTGTCCTCGGCGGCTGCGGCCCCATTGGAGTTGTCAGAAGCAGAAGAGCAGCCAGAGCCAGCAGGTAGTTGAGCAGTCTGCCGCAGTCTGTTTGGCAAACTGGGATTTGTAGTTTAGCAGTCTGTGGGGCAGGCTGGGATTTGTAGTTTAGCAGTCTGTGAGGTGTCTATTGACCTCAGTAACTGTAAAAATGACTAAATGTAAATAAACAGTTTAAAGTGACTTTCTACAGTTTTCTGTAGTTTCATTCTCTGGAGAAATGGACTGTTTCTTTACAGTTATGGAGGTAAACAGAAACACGGGTGTGTACTTCATGTGAATTTGTAGTTTTATGCGTGTCGACGTTGTGTCCTAGTGGCAGAGGGAACGGCTGAACAGGACTACACAGAGGCCGTCGTCATGGACACCACAGAGGTGAGGTTTTTAGTTTTTAGTTTTTTTTTTCCCTTTTTCTCCCCTCCCCCTTGTACCTGCCTTTCTTGTTGTCCAGTCATCCTGACATCCTAATGCTCATGTACATGTGTATATGTGTGTACATCTGTGCATGAGTGTGTTCATCTGCGTGTGGAGTACGTGTGTGTTCATCTGTGCGTGGAGAGTACGTGTGTGTACATGTGTGTGTGTGTGGAGTACGTGTGCGTACATGTGTGCGTGTGGAGTACTTGTGTGTACATCTGTGCGTGTAGAATACGTGTGTGTGTGTGTGTGTGTACATGTGTGCGTGTGGAGTACGTGTGTGTACATCTGTGCGTGTGGAGTATGTGTGTGGAGTACATGTGTGTGTGTGTGGAGTGTGTGTGGTGTGCATGTGTAGTATGTTGTGTCATCCTCACGGCTGTGATTACCTTGGCCAACCCCACTCCCACTCGGGTCATATTGCTTCATTTGAAGTGCATCTTGGGCTCTGTGTGTGTGTGGGTGCTAAAGGTGTGTGTTGGGCTTCTGTACTTTTCTGTTGTGTTGAGGTTCTCGTGTGTGTGTGTTCCTCTGCTGCAGTTTGTAAACAGGCAGCTCATACCAGAGGCTTCCCACGGCAACACACAGGAAGAACCACCTTCAGAGTGGCACCAGGAGGCAGAGGTGTGTGTGTGTGTGTGTGTGTCCCTAAGCACCGTGTGCATCTCGATATCCAACTGCTTTTAAATGCTTAATCACTGATGTGTGTGTGTGTGTGTGTGTGTGTGTGTGTCAGGTGTCATTGTTGAACACGCAGCAGCCCCTCTCCTCTGAGGATCCTCCAACCGCTGCTGACCCCGCCTCTCCTGAGTGTGTGTCTCCCGACCCTGTGGGACGCAAACAGGTGGTCCAGGACCTGATGGCCGGGCTGCAGGGAACGTTCAACTTCATGCAGGTGTGTGTGTGTGGTTGTCTGGGTGCTTATATGTTTTTGGGTGTGTGTGTGTGTGTGTGTGTGTGTATGTGCTGACACCATAGAAAAATTTTGGCTTAGGATGATTGTCTTGATTGCTTTCACTTCAAGCTAATTGTGTGTGTTGTGTTTGGAATGCAGGAATCTATACTGGAGTTTGACGGACAGGTGATTGATCCAGCCATTGTATCTGTTCATTCCATGAGTCCCGCCCACGGCCTAGAGAGGGCTCAGATGGGGTGTTCCACAGGTATGAACCTTCATAACGCACACCCACACTTCATAACGCACACCCACACTTCATAGCGCACACCATAACGCACACCAACATTTCATAACGCACACTTCATAACTCACACTTCACAACGTACACCCACACTTCACAACGCACACCCACAACACACATCGCAACCTGAACACACTGTTAAATCTGATGTGATTTGTGTGTGTGTGTGTGTGTGTGTGTGTGTGTACAGTTCACTCAGAAGCCCAGCTCCTCTCTCAGACCAGCGCGGTCCCCACACAGCCGGAGGTGAGTCCTCACCCGTGTCCCCCTTCACACAGGTCCCCTTCACCTGGGCCCTCTCTAGCTTTTAATCAGAAGTGGACCTGTGTCCTCAGCTACAGTAGTTCTCAAAGTGTCTCTCTCTCTCTTCCCCTCTCCCCCCACCCCCACCCCGTTCTCTCTCTCTCTGTCTCTCTCTCTCTCCCTTCCCCTCTCCCTTCCCCTCTCTCCTCCTCTCTCCCTTCCCCTCTCTCCTCCTCTCTCTCTCCCCCCCTCCCCCCTCCAGGTGTCTCTCCTCTCCTCCCCTCCTGAGGATTTCTCCTCCTCTGCTCCCGTCTACCCGCCCCCCCACACCTCAGACCCTCTGCAGGTAAACACTGCTTCCCGTGTGTGTGTGAGAGGGTGTGTGTATGCCTTCTGATGTGTGTGTGTGTGTGTGTGTGTGTATGAGAGTGTGAGAGTGTGAGAGTGTGAGAGTGTGAGAGTGTGAGAGTGAGAGAGTGAGAGAGTGAGAGAGTGAGAGAGTGAGAGAGTGAGAGAGTGAGCGAGAGAGCGAGCGAGCGTATGCCTTCTGATGTATGTATGTTGGTGTGTGTGTGAGAGGGTGTGTTTGCGTATGCCTTCTGATGTGTGTGTGTGTGTGTGTGTGAGAGGGTGTGTTTGCGTATGCCTTCTGATGTGTGTGTGTGTGTGTGTGAGAGAGGGTGTGTTTGCGTATGCCTTCTGATGTATGTATGTTGGTGTGTGTGTGAGAGGGTGTGTTTGCGTATGCCTTCTGATGTGTGTGTGAGAGGGTGTGTTTGCGTATGCCTTCTGATGTGTGTGTGAGAGGGTGTGTTTGCGTATGCCTTCTGGTGTGTGAGTGAGAGTGTGTTTGCGTATGCCTTCTGGTGTGTGTGTGAGAGTGTGTTTGCGTATACCTTCTGGTGTGTGTGTGTGTGTGTGTGTGAGTGTGTGTGAGTGAGTGAGTGAGAGTGTGTTTGCGTATGCCTTCTGATGTATGTATGTTGGTGTGTGTGTGTGGAGAGTGTGTTTGCGTATGCCTTCTGATGTATGTATGTTGGTGTGTGTGTGTGTGTGTGTTCTCCAGGCCTCGTTGTCCCTGTCGTCTGAGCAGCCCCCCCCCAAATCCTCTCTCCACACGGGGGGCATCAACGTCAACGCCGCCCCCTTCCAGTCCATGACCGCGGTACGCCCCCCCCCCCCCCCCCCCCCCCTTCTCTACGCTATACTCGCTCCTGGACTCCCCCCCTCCCCCTCCTCTCCTCTCCCTCCCCCCTCATTCCCCCGCTCTCTTGCTTCTCCTCTTCCCTCTCTTCCTCTTGTCCTTCTCCTCCCCCTCTCCCTCTCTGATTCATCTCTATTCAGTGTTGTAAAACCCTAACAGAATAATATCAGCTTCACATTTCTGTTGTTTGGAGCCTTCCGTCTCTGATCCTCTCGCTCTGATTGCTCCCAGGTGTTTAACCTCAACGCCCCCCCTATGCCGTCAGCCAATGAGGTGGAGGAGCAGAAACACTCCAGCCAATACCAATTCAGCTACAGCAGCCAGCCCGTCCACCCCGAGGAGCAGCCCGACATGCAGCCTGGTGAGGAGGGGATGGGAGGGGATGGGAGGGGTGAAGGAGGGGGGAGGGCGGAGGATGGGAATGTGTTTGGTGGGTCTATGATGATGTCACTAACATGGCCACTCCTCCCTTCTCTGCTTCAGTGGTAGGCGCCTTCCATTCCCAGGATGCTTTGCAGGCAGGCAGTGCGCACCAGTCCCAGCAGGCCATGGGGCAGGGGGCGGGGTTTAACCGGGCGGGGCAGCCGTACTTCGGGGGAAGCAGGGGCGGAGTCATGAGCAGGGGAGCGCCACGAGCTCCGAGAGCCGCAATCAACGGCTACAGAGGAGGCGCCAACGGCTACAGAGGTGTGTGTGTGTGTGTGTGTGTGCACAGCTGCAGAGGGGTGTGTGTGTGTGTGTGTGTGTGTGTACAGCTACAGAGGGGCCGCCAACGGCTACAGAGGTGTGTGTGTGTGTGTGTGTGTGTGTGCACAGCTGCAGAGGGGTGTGTGTGTGTGTGTGTACAGCTGCAGAGGGGCCGCCAACGGCTACAGAGGTGTGTGTGTGTGTGTGTGTGTGTGTGTGTGTACAGCTACAGAGGGGCCGGCAACGGCTACAGAGGTGTGTGTGTGTGTGTACAGCTACAGAGGGGCCGCCAACGGCTACAGAGGTGGTGTGTGTGTGTGTGTGTACAGCTACAGAAGGGCCGCCAACGGCTACAGAGGTGTGTGTGTGTGTGTGTGTGTACAGCTGCAGAGGGGCCGCCAACGGCTACAGAGGTGTGTGTGTGTGTGTGTGTGTACAGCTGCAGAGGGGCCGCCAATGGCTACAGAGGTGTGTGTGTGTGTACAGCTGCAGAGGTGTGTGCGAGACAATGAGACGGAGGAGCTTTCAATGGCTTCAGAAGTGTGTGTGTGTGTGTTGGAGAGAGGGTTATATGTGTGTATAAGTGCTGATTACATGTTTGTGTGTGTGTGTGTGTGTGTGTTGTCTGCAGGGGGTTATGATGGCTATCGGCCTCCCTTCCCCAATGTAGGGGGCAACTACAGCCAGACTCAATTTGGAAACGCCCCACGGGAGTACAGCAACAACACCTACCAGAGGGTAAACACATACACACATACACACACACACACACACACACACACACACACACACACTCACCTCAAGATGCAAGATAGATGCTAGAATAGCACACACACTGACTTTCACACAACAGCACCCAATTGAATTTGGGACTTAACAATCACCCCCCCCCCCCCCCCCATCTCTCTCTCCCCCCCCAGGATGGCTACCAGCAGCAGGGCTTTAAGCGGGGTGCAGGTCAGAGCTCTCGGGGCGTATCTCGAGGTAACGGCCAGCCACGCTCCTAACGGCTAACGATGTGCACCCGCCTCCAACGTGCACCCCCTACCCCCTGCCACCCCACCCCCAGTCCCTTTCTCTCTCTCTCTCTCTCTCTGTCTCTCTCTCTCTCTCTCTCTCTCTCTCTCTCTCTCTCTCTCTCTCTCTTTTCATTCCGCCCCCCCACGTTGCTCCCAGAGAACACAGCTTGTTTAAGGGAACACCAAGACTGCCCACCAGACTCCAGGCTGCCGCTGGATTTGTGTTTCAGCAACAGCTTTTTTTTTTTTTTTTTTTTTTCTCTCTCTTTCTTTTTTCGGACTCTAAATGATTCTCCTGTAAACTTGAAAAGAATATTTTCATTAATTTATTTTTTGTACAAAAGGAAATGCAAAAAAAGCATCGTCTGGCCCTGCTCAACACGAGTGACTCTCTCCTTCAGCTGCTCCCACGCTTCTCTCTCTTTCTTTCTTTCTCTCCCTCCGTCTCATCCCCCTCTCCAGTTCCTGCAGATGCATTTGGGTTCTTAAAGCACTCATCGTTTCTGTTTTCGGTTTGTTTTTGTCCATGGATTTGAGTGTTGCTGCAGTTCGTGTGTGTGTGTGTGCGTGTGCGCGAGCGAATGTTTGAGTGTGTATTGAATGGTGTGTTTGTGTGTGAACGAGCGTGTATTAAGTAGTGTGCGTGCGTCTGTCTGTGTGTGTATGAGCGTGTATTGAGTAGTGTGTGTGCGTGCGTGCGTGTGTGTGTGTGTGTGTGTGCGCGCGCTCGCTCATGTTGCCCATGTCGCTTGTGAAGGGACAGTTTCAATAAAAGCTGTTGCATCACCGCCTGTCTGCTGCTTCCTATTCCTCCTTTGGCTCCGCCTCCTCTTTTTGTTTGGACTCCTCCCATAGCCACCTGGATCCGCCCACATCACCTGCCTAGTCTGTCCGTCTTAGAATGGGCCAATCATGCGCCACACAACACAACACACACTCCGTGCCCATAAATACAACACAAACTCCAGGCCCATAAATGCAACACACACTCCGTGCCCATAAATACAACACACACTCCATGCCCAGGCCAGCAGACTTGCACAAATACAACAAACTGCAGCAATCACACAACACCACCTCTACTCCTGTACGCCTACATCAGCTCAAACCCCAAACTGTACCCATCACCCAACACCTATAACTCCGTATGTTTTTATAGTCTTCATAGAAGGCTTTCTTCTCCTAGCAGAATGAAGCCATAGGGCTTATCTATTAGGAGGTTTACCGCTACCGGAGTTAACTTGTCCAGGTTTGACACTAAACCACATACTTGGAAGGCCCACCAGGACAAACCACAACATCCACAGCCCATAAGCTTGCATTACTTTAAAATCAGTGTCATCATCAGTGTCATATGCCCAAACCAGAGAGAACTCCTCATGGAGTTCTTAAGAGTGTGTGTGTGTGTAGAAGACAGAAGTGTAAACTACACGTTCAAAGGTTCAACCTCTTCCTCTACAAGAAAAAAGAAACAATCTAGACAACACACATCTAATTCTGCAGTTTGCACTTTCTGTGTATTTGATGTGCATTGATCTGATCACAACTGTGTGGGTGTATACTGGTGTATGTGTGTCATGGCGTGTGTGTGTGTGTGTGTGTGTGTGTGTGTGAACGTGCATACACATTAATGTCCCAGCCTACATGTATGTCCTGGCGATGTGTGTGTGTGTGTGTTTCAGGACGTGGAGGATCCTTCAGATGCAGCCGAGGGATGATCACACACCACACCAGCTAACTGGAGCGCTCAGGAGCACACCCCTGAACTGCCCTTTCAGCCCCCATTAGTCCTAAAAAATACCCCCCACCCGTAACTCTCATGAGAGTCTCAAACATACCCCCCAACCCTCAGCAGCTACCATCAAAGCGGTGTATTTAGAATGTTGTAAAATGAACATTCTAAAGAATATCTGTCCATGGAATGTGATGTGGAAGTTTAGAATCTTACATTGTTGATGAACACATTGTTTTAGTAGAACGTTCAAGTCCCCTGCGGAAGGGTTAGAAGCCTCATAAGAGTTCTAAACACACACAGCCAACCCTGTCCTGTCCTGTCCTGTCCTCCTCTCCCTCCACTCCCCCTGGGCCTGCCCCACTACTCTGTCTCTGAACTAGCAGGAACCTCTGCCTTGTGTGCACAACCAGGAAGTCATTCAGTTTAGGGCAGGGGCTTCCACGTACGAGTGGCCAAAACCAGACTCAAGCCACGGGAGAAATCCCCAATGCGGCTGCTATGGTAACCTCATGTCTCACGGCGCTGAGCTGCTTGGGCCTGCTGTAGTGTTTAAGCTGTCAGAAAAGCATTATGGGATGGATGCCTTGACTGACAGCGACGCTGTCACTCTGAGGAATCACTCCTCACTCACTTCCTGTCTGCACAGGAAGTGCGTACTGTGCTGTCAGGATGACTGCATCCAGGTTACTGAACAGCTCTTTCTGTTCATTCTGTCTGGCTTGACTGTTATTTAGAACCCTGTAGGGATGTGTTTACACATGGTGTCATTTGAACACACCGAGCCATTTTGCCTGTGGTCGCACTGAACTGCATCTGAAATATGTGTATGTGAGCACTGCACTGTCAGAGCTTTCCATTAAAGAAGGATCTTGCAATGGGTCTGGTGGGTGTTGCTTGTGAGGGGAGCATCACAAGTTTCAGGTCCTGACATCGACTGGAAATACGCCTACCTGACGAGTAGATTTCACAAGAAAGACACTGACGGTCTAATACACACACACACACACACACACTACTACTCAAACCAATTGCTCTCTGAGTTAGCACAATGAAACATCACATTGATTGGCGACATTTTCCAATCTTCTCGAGAAGGCTCAACTGACAGACTCAAACAAAGGGTTAAAGTTTATTTCAAGTGAAGTAGGAGCTTCTACTAATCAGGGCCACATTACAGCCATATAACAGCCAGATCAGAACCATATCAGGGCCAGATCTGGGCCATATAACAGCCAGATCAGAACCATATTAGCCCAAAATGCCTAGTCCCTTATTCCGGTGTTGATTAGAAATAGAAGGAATTGAGTGCATTCAGTTTACGGGGTAAACCAGTCTAATCTGTTACCTGTATCATGTCCACCGCAGATTTTTTTTACTTAATATTGTGGTCTCAAAACCCTCCCTCGGAACAGAAAATACTTATTTAGGAATTTTCATATATGCACGTTTACAAGTTACCCACAGATTGTCAATCCTGTTTAAGATGTGGGGCTGCAGGGAACCCAACAGGTAATGTTTGCTTTTAATGGAGTACTTCATGGTGAAATCTGAGGCCTGCTTTGAATCATTGTCCTGAAGAGACCAACGTCCTGTAGGCTTTAGTTTTTTGACTGACTTCATGAAATTGCATCCTGAATTTACTGATATTTAAAGGACTACATTCTTCCTTTCATGCAAACAATGTTTCGTGTGCCACTGAAAATAGATGAATAGAGTAGATTCACCCTTTACAGACTAATCTCCATAGAGGACAATGAGGAAGAGCAGAGTTCACCATATTTCTTCTGTTTCTCCATCATTTCACATCAAAGTGTAACACTACAAATCTTTATATCTTTAATCCAGCAACAGTGGCTTTAGCACTCTCCAATTCTCTACATTTCTGTAAAACAATGTGTAACACACTCACTCACGCATGCACTCACTCACGCACGCACGCACGCACACACACACTCACTCACGCACGCACACACACACTCACGCACGCACACACACACTCACGCACACGCACACACTCACACAAACCAGTCCATTTGCAGTTGCCTACAGTTTTCCAATTAAAAAGAATATATGAAAAGTCATGGTGCTGTCTGTGATCTCCAATCAATGAACATGATCAGGAGTCCCAATGTTGATTCAGTCCAGTTCAGGATCTCCCAATATCCACACAGAGACAGGCCCACAGTTAGGACTACACACACACACAGACACAGACACAGACACAGACACACAGACACACACACACACACACACACACACACACACACACACACACACACACACACACACACACACACACACTTGCTCAGACACATGTAGGTCCTCAGACATCTTGAGGGCACTGCTCCAGTCCATGTTGTGGTCAAATATCCCTAAGGTATGGCATTGTGCTCCTGGGGCTGGTGTTGCTCTCCCTGGGGCAAAAGATGGCCTGTCTGCTCTAGGTGCCCCCCGGCCTGGGGCAGTTGGTTATGGCCTGGGGGGCCTGGATGGAGATCCTGGGGTAGCCCGTGCTGCAGTTGGTGATGGCTTGGGGGCCCTGGATGGAGATCCTGGGGTAGCCCCTGCTGCAGTTGGTGATGGCCTGGGGGGCCTGGATGGAGATCCTGGGGTACCCCGTGCTGGGGCAGTTCCTGCTGAGGTATGGCCTGGTGGGGGGGCAGCTCTGCGTGGCCGGGGGGCAGAGGGTGGCCCTGGTCCTGGGCTAGTGGGATGGCGTTGTCCTCTACTGGGAGACAAGGGAGAGTCACAAACGTGCGCGCGTACACACACACACACACACACACACACACACACACACACACACACACACACACACACACACACACACACACACACACACACACACAGGGTGGAGATGAGTTATGTGCAAAGGAACAGTAGGTTAGTGTGTTTAGTAGCATGCCTAGGATGAGCAAAGGTTGGGTGCTGTGTGTAATCTCACCTTCACCCCCAGGGGGCTCCACACTCTGGGTCTTCTTTATGTTCTCCATGTGCTCCACCGCCTGACAGACACACAGAGACAGAGACAGAGACAGAGACAGACACAGAGAGACAGACAGAGACAGAGACAGAGACAGAGACAGAGACAGAGGGAGACGCACATGAGAGAACGCACACAGTAACGTTCTTGCTGTCACTCTAGCTCATTGTGTGTGTGTGTGTGTGTGTGTGTGTGTGTGTGTACCTGCTGAAGCTCTAGTTTCTGTGAGTTGAGCTGCTGCTGTTGTCTCTCCAGCTCATCAGGTGTGTGTGTGTGTGTGTGTGTGTGTGTGTGTACCTGCTGAAGCTCTAGTTTCTGTGCGTTGAGCTGCTCCTGCTGTCTCTCCAGCTCGTCTCGTTGTTTCTGCAGGTGTTCCGCCTTCATGCTCAGCTCCTCCTCCTGCTGGGCCAGATGGGTCTCAAACTCCCCCATCTCCTCCTCCGTGTACGCCTGGTTCTGTTCCAGCGTCTGAGCACACACACACACACAACGTAGAGAGAAGAGGTTGTCGGTTAGGTCTGGGTGTGTATGTGTATGACAAAGAATGAGTGCGTACATAATGGTGTGAGGGAGTCTGGAGAGAGAGAGAGAGAGAGAGAGAGAGAGAGAGAGAGAGAGAGTGAGTGAGTGTGTGTGTGTTGACAGAGCAGAGCTGCCAACATTGTGTTTTTGAAAAGAGTAGCAAGCCGAGCGGAGCAAGGTAAAAAATTTTAGGCCGGAGATTTGACGTTTTCTGAGATGCAATCTAGGTAAGACTCTGATTTCGCAGGAGCTTTTCCAAAAAGTTGCGGTATTTTTTAGGTGTTTGTTGCGATGCAATTGCGGGAGCAAGTGGGAGTTGCGATAGAGTTGCGAATTTCCCTCTTTGTAATTACAATTGAGTTATTTGTTGAAAAATAAGTTATTAATAAACAAACATTCATTAAGGAACAAACCCATTGAGAAATGGTCCTCTAAAAAACCTCACCAACATGCCAAACAAAAGATTAACGGGACTACAAAAATGTAGCAAAATAGGCTGTTCTGCCCTCTGCTTATTCAGGTCAGCAAATTTATATTGCTTGTATTGTTGTTATGGGAACGAAATTGGACTTTTACTTTGACATCATTTTGAAAAACAACCAGTAGTCGATGTGCAAGCTGCCAATTGTTATATTGAATTCCTCATCAACAGCGGGAATCCTTAAACTACAAACAGCATAGCATCCTGGTAACAGTAGTGACGGCATTAAAAAAGAAATTAGTAGGGCCGATCGTATTGGCTCTTTGCCGACGCAATGGAATAATCACAAGACGGCTTATATGTGAGCTTTACGGCTGGTTGGATGTCAACACATGCACGTGGCTGCCTGCTAAAAGCAGGGATGCAAACACATGTATGGTCAAAAAAGAGAGAGGTAATTGAAGCCCTTGCCCCGCGGGAAATATCCATATACTTACATTGCCACCAACCCCCCGACATCCCCGGCCCACCCCTATAGGCACAGAGTAAAATGAAATTCTGAAAATTCTTCTTCCTGGCCACCTTCTGCAACGTATGCAGGGCCTTCCGTCTGGCTGCATTCATTTTCTTAACATGTTTGAGACGTGTCTGCCTCTCTTTGGCCAGAGCAGTAGTCTTGGCCTTCTCTGCACTTTCACATGTAGCACTGCAGCCATACTCCGAGCTGGATATTTCCCCAAACTCATGACATGGGCCCACCACTTCACAATGCAGTCCCCCCAGGATTTCGCTGTCCTTTTTTGTGATAGTTGCGGCCTAAAATTTCTGATTTCGCAGGAGCTTTTCCAAAAAGTTGCGGTATTTTTTAGGTGTTTGTTGCGATGCAATTGCGGGAGCAAGTGGGAGCGATAGAGTTGCGAATTTCCCTCTTTGTAATTACAATTGAGTTATTTGTTGAAAAATAAGTTATTAATAAACAAACATTCATTAAGGAACAAACCCATTGAGAAATGGTCCTCTAAATAACCTCACCAACATGCCAAACAAAAGATTAACGGGACTACAAAAATGTAGCAAAATAGGCTGTTCTGCCCTCTGCTTATTCAGGTCAGCAAATTTATATTGCTTGTATTGTTGTTATGGGAACGAAATTGGACTTTTACTTTGACATCATTTAAATGTTCGTCTCGTGGGAAAGGCAACAGCTGTTAGACAGTTATCTAGAAACATAGCTAGTTATGCTATGTTATGCTAAACATGTAGCGGGAACAGTACATAGGCTTTACTTATCCACAAGGAAGTGCACCTGTTGGTATTACAAAAGGACCACCAGTAAGACTGAAAAAAACAGCCTGTGTCACTGATCTGTCTGGTCTTCTGTCGTCCTGCCTGCATTTCTGCCGTTCTCATTCTATGCTTATCAATCGGTTTTGCTATCCTTGTTGATTTATTTTAACTGTATAGGTGTTTATGTTGTTCAATTTCATATATTAATTTAAAGTCGTCCAATTTCAAGTAACCCATTCTTCAACACTATCTGCTACCTTATCTTCAAACAGAAAGTAACGTTAAATCTCCATTGCAACAGCTTTCGAGGATTTGGGAAATAATTGCTGCTGATTTGCTTATTTCTTATTTACTTGTTTTGTGGAGGCAATCCAGAATTACTGTTGATCAAATTATAATCAGCCCCCCCCCCCCCTTAAAAAAAAACTCTTCAGATCTGCACGATTCACACAAGTCACCCAAACTGACGTGAAAAAAGAGGGAGGCGCCGAAAAGCGCGCTGTTTGCATCCCTGTAAAAGAATGACATCGATTTGTTGGGTAATGCGTAGGATATTCAAGTCAAGCGTAGCAGCGTAATTGGGGCCTGGAAATCGTATCTGCTACGCCAAAATCGTGTATGTTGGCAGCTCTGACAGAGTGAGTGTGAGTGCGTGAAGGAGTCTGAATGAAGTGTGTGTGTGTGTGTGTGTGTGTGTGTGTGTGTGTGCCCTGCTCACCTCCCAGCTGTCAGGTTCTAGGAACTCCTTCTTCTTGGTGGCGACCAGGAACTCGTCTAGAGACACCAAACGGTCCTTATTGGCATCCACCTTACAGAACACAGCACACAATCACTTAATACATATAGCCTTACACACACATACACAAACACACACACAGCTCCCAATCACTTATAAATACTACACACACACACACACGGCACCCAATCACTTATAAATACCACACACACACACACACAGCACCCAATCACTTATAAATACCACACACACACACACACACACACACACACAGCACCCAATCACGTATAAATACCACACACACACACAAACACACACACACACAGCACCCAATCACTTATAAATACTCATTTATTACATATAACAGCGCGCACACAGACAGACGCACGCACACACCCATGTTAGAACTCATTCAAAGCAGAGCAGGTGCGATACACATGAACACAATGTAGACAGAATACACGCGCACACACACACACACACACACACACACACACACACACACACACACACCTCGTTCATGACATGTTCCCTCATACGCAGTCTCTCCTCCTCCATCTCCACCATGTCGTCCTCCTCATTAGTCGGATCGTAGATCTTCTCCAGCTGAGGAGAGCCAATCAGAATGCTCATTAAATCTCAGACGGCCAATCCAGCATGTCCATACAAGACTAGCCAATGAAAATGCATGATATCTCACCAGAAATATGACCAAAGTCAAAAGCAATTCTGCTCTACTGAATGCTCTATGTGTGTGCACTACGGGGTAAGTCCCTCTAAACAGATACACACACGTGAATACACACGTCTGTCACCATCCAGTGACATCTAATTCCACTCACCTCTTTGGTGAAGAGAGCCTCCAGCTCCTGCTCATCAAAGTAACCATCTCCGTTACTGTCTGTGGGACAGGAAGAGCATCAATACCGTCACACAGCTACAGTAGGGCCTGTGTGTGTGTGTGTGTGTGTGTGTGTGTGTGTGTGTGTGCTTACCGTGAAGGTTGAAGAAGGTTTTGGGGTCAAAGTCGTCCGGGTCCAGGCCATCCTTGTCCTCCCATACCTCTTTCAGTTGATCCTGGCTGCCCTGTACACACACACACACACACACACACACACACACACACACACACACGGTAAACCGACATCCAAGTAATGAGGTCCTTAAACAGCATGACCTATGGTGGTTCAGGTGGTTGTAATAGTGTGTGTGTGTGTGTGTGTCTCACCGGGTGGTTGACTTTGGGGTGGTCGGCGTGTTTCTTCCTCATCTCCTCGTAGTGCTCCTCCTCCCTGTGGCGCGCCTCCTCGTCCAGCGTCTTCAGGTGCTCCCGCCGCTCGTGCTCCTTCGTCATCTCATAGCGCTTAAACTCCTCGTGACGCTCCTTATCAAAGTTCTCCAGGTCACTGGTCGCCTAAAGGCACACACACACACACACACACACACACACACACACACTTAACATCTGTGTGTGTATAAGAGCGAGAGAGAGAGAGAAAGAGAGAGAGAGAGAGAGAGAGGCAGAGAGCGAGAGCGAGAGAGAGCGAGAGCAAGAGAGAGCAAGAGAGAGCAAGAGAGAGCAAGAGAGAGAGAGCAAGGGAGGCAGGGAGAGAGAGGGAGAGAGAGAGCAAGGGAGAGAGAGTGAGGGAGGCAGGGAGAGAGAGGGAGAGAGAGATTTTCTTTCATAAGAAAGAGTTTGGCAGCTGCCAAAGCCATTCAATAATTGCCATAGTGTTAAATGTGTGCATCTTGCATGTGAGTTGCTTCAGTGCACATGTCCAGCTGCTTTAGCACTCTTTGCTGTAATAAACAGTATGTATCTATCTGGCTCTCTCTCTCACACTCACACACACACACTGTCTCCAAACACTAACATGGTTGTGTACATACACATCTAGGAGCAGAACAGCTGATGGTGAACTGTGTCTTACATAATTACACCACCCAGCAGATGAAGTATATGACCATCTGCATATATTCAAATATTTATATGTGCGTGTGTGTGTGTGTGTGTGTGTGTGTGTGTGTGTGTGGGGGGGGGGGGGGGTGATGTGTGCAACAGTAAACCTTATGCGGAGATGAGAATGTGTGAGACTGAAAAAAACCAGAAGGAAATCAAGGTAGAATCTGATGTGTGTGTGTGTGTGTGTGTGTGTGTGTGTGTGTGTGTATATGTATGTGTGCTGTGAAGGTAATCACAGTAGAATCTGATTTGCATTTAAAATAACCTCTTTCACGTTTCTATGGCAACATTTTATTATTATTATTATTATTATTATTATTATGTCCCAGACACACACACGCTGATGCACATAACAAACATGTTAAAATCCCTTAGACCTTCCCAAACTTCCTCAGTGTGTTCTTACCGACTTGATGAGTCTGTCCAGATCGTCAACCTCAAAGGTGTGTGGGTTCATGTGGTTAAGATACTCAAACTGCTTCAGGAGGGCCTGGTGGTCTACTGCCATACCTACACACACACACACAAACCAAACATGTGAGCCTCACACCAACATCATCATCAAACTGCTTCAGGAGGGCCTGGTGGTCTACTGCCACACCCACACACCCACACACACACACACAAACCAAACATGTGAGCCTCACACCAACATCATCATCAAACTGCTTCAGGAGGGCCTGGTGGTCTACTGCCACACCCACACCCCACACACACACACACACACACAAACCAAACATGTGAGCCTCACACCAACATCATCATCAAACTGCTTCAGGAGGTCCTGGTGGTCTACTGCCATACCTACACACACACCCACACCTCACATTGACATCATCAAAATGCTAACCCTTCAGTGGTGGGCCTGAAGGTTTTTACCCTGGTCTATCGGTTCATTCAATAGTATTACTGGTCATCTGTGTGTGTGAGCGTGCATCCCAACACACTCCCCATATTGACACACACTTCCTCCCAGTACACGGCTGCTGTCTGATCAGCACTAGTGCTGTGTGCCAGTTGGACTTGAACATCAGAATTTCCCAGTTCCAAGTTAGAAGTTTCAACAGGAACATCCCCTGAAGCCGGAATTCCAAACCGAAAAGTCAGACGAACCTCACCAACACCAACATCAGAATCCAAGATGGCTGCCCCCCGCGCATCAACTTTATTGGCACTTCTGTCTTATCTGTGTCTCATTAAATCAGCCGTACACAAAGTACTGTCTATATGTGGACTGGTTGCTACGGTGTTTGTATGCGCAGTTTGTACAGTTCTCATCACTGATCAGAAAATAGATAGAAGATGATGCAATGGTCACTGGGGAGACCGGTCACCATGGCAACCGCATTACAAAGCTGAGCCAGCAGACATATCTATGGATGACCTCTCCAAAAAGCCACAGCAACACACAGTCACACACACACACACACACACACGCATACACTCACACACACACACACACACACACACACACACACACACAGTACATACAGTGGCGTAGCGTGGGGTGTGCGGGGTGTGCGGACCGCACAGGGCGGCCAATTGAATGGGGGCGGCCAATACTATAATTGTATTACTTTCTTGTGATTTATTTTGTTGTAATTTTTTGATAATAGTTGTTTTCCCTAATGGCCGAATTTAGAATATGGTGCTGTTTTGTAGTGGCGCGGTCTCCCTAGCTTCCACTTGCAACGTATTAGTTCGACAGCTTGTAAACAATCTCCCGTGACCTGCACGTGTGAAAGTCTTGGTGGAACGTCTCTGTGTTTAGTGCCAAATTGTACTTCTGGACTGCATTCTACAACATTTTCAAGCACGGTATCAAAAGTTTTTGAAGAACATTATACACAGATGTTTCTACTGGTTGTTTTCATATTTCATATCAGCATTCTTTACACACAAATAGGTAAGGTAATACATGCGCTGGCTGAACTCTTCGTGTTAATATGTGTCAATATGAACTCATGAATATGAACTCTTTCATACAAAGTTGCACAGGCACCCTGAGGGTTTCGACCTTTTCCTATTATAATATGATCAGTTAAATCGAGGAGACTATAACATCAGCTAGATAACTAGCTATCATTTTATGTAAATGGAACTCTTCCATTTAAACCGTTTAAGGTTATTACAAGTTTCCTTAGCTAGCTAGTTAGCTAGCATAACTAGGTAACGAACTGTATATATCTGTACACAGAACAAGATTCAAGGTTTCTGGGGGTGTTCTTTTTATGACGCTAGGACAAAGACTTGCGGAGCTTCAAAGTCATATATTGACAACAATAACAAAAATTCGCACCAGTAGGAAATCCTCCTTGAAGGGGGGCGGCGAATTTGGCTACCGCACAGGGCGGCCAAAACACCCGCTACGCCACTGAGTACATAGACAATTAGCAGATCCATGTGGTGATGTCATGTATAATTATGAGTTTGTGAGTGTTGATGGCCGATGGCATGTTTGTGTGCGTGTGTGTGTGTGTGTGTGAGTGCGTTAAGGTCACCGTTCCCCTCCTCCATGTCCTGCTTGGCTTTGATGAGGGTGCGCAGGCGACTGACCTCCTGCCTCTTCAGCTCGTCCAGTTTAGTCCGCACGTGATGGCTCACAAAGTCCAGCTCTTTAGCCAGCTTCCCTTGCTGTCGTGAACACACACACACACACACACATACACACACACACACACACACACACACACACACGTAAGCATACACACAAGCACCATGACACAAAATACAAGACACACACACACACACACACACACCTTTGACTAAATCTGTATCTGTACAGTGCTGCGCTGCTGTAGATGAATGATAAATGTAAGCGTTGTCGAGGCTGGAAGGGTGACACCTATATTACCTTGATGTCCTCCATGTCTGTGTTGTGGAGCTTCTCTCTGAAGTGCTGGTCTTTCTCCAGATAGTCGATGACCTCCCTGAGATAGCGATCATAGTGCAGCCCTGTGTCCTGGAGGGAAACACACACACACACACACACACACACACACACACACAAACACACACTTATCACATCACTGGACAACTCGGGGAGTCAGGGTCAGCATAACACACAACCTAGCAGGCCCCTGCAGCTGGGCGTCTGTCTGCTTCAGCTAGTGGGATATGGCTGCACCCCAAAGCAAGCAGGAAATCACGTCATCTGAGGTACGATCTGCATCCAAAGTCTCGTCTTGTATTCGCAGTGTTAGCGTGCAGCGAGTAAGACGTGCAGTCAGGAGGAACTAACACACATCTGTGCTGTGTTTAGATTTCTGTGGCTGCCGGTGTCTGACTCTCACCACGCTCTGCGGAGTCTCCTCCACGGTCTCCTCGGGCAGCTTGACTTTAGTCTTGTCCATACCTATGGGCACCGTCTCCGAACACAGCAGCAGGCACGACAGGATAAGGCAACTGGTGAGGAGGGCATTCATGTCTGGCATCTGAAACGGCACGAAAGACAATCGAGGTTTAGCTAGCTGCTGTCGGTTACTTATGTTGCAAGTCACACATTGAACGTTGAACTTGTACCTATAGTTCCAGGAAATACTGGATGCATTTCTGTAATACACGCTACACCATAACTGAGTTGACCATAGACACCCACCTAGATCATCTATATCATGTTCATCCTCAATTGCCTAATTACACAATAACAATTTCAAATATCACATAATCAAATCAACCACCAGCTATCCTTAGTTAATTATCAGCCGGTTGCTAATATCAGGTTATAACATGTTTAATACCATGCTTATTGGCTGGCTAGCTAGCTAGCTAGCAAGCAGAATACATAGTTATAAAATTATTCTGGTAATAATTCTGAAAACCACTAACGTTAGTTCTGCTACCGTAATTTGCGGCCGGTAAGGTATAGTTAACAGATATCATTAGCTGTTATTTAAATGAACTATTCCGTTAAATGGTCTGTTTTCTAAAATGCTTGCTGGCAAGCTAACGCTCAAGAATCTGAAAATTATATCCAATAAACAAGCACAGATACACCGTTAGGTTAACGTTACCTTACCTCTCCTCCGATAACGCTGTTATTAGCTGTAACGTTAGATTTGCTTACTTTGAGAGCTGAGTGTCTGTCAGGCTAGTTTAAATGTCTCCTGCTTCTTCTATGTCGACCTCTCATTCCTTCCTTCCTTCCTAGCGGGCTCGCATCACGGAGACTCGTTAGCTCTAGATTTCAGTGTTATTCTGACATCTAGTAGATGTAAAGGGAGAGGGTAAAGCTCTGGTTGTGGAATTAGCCAACCTTGCTAGCAAGCCCAGAAAGAAATAGTATCGTCTGTCGAATAATTGTTTTGTTGTTGGGTTTTGATTGGACGGACACTGCCTCGTCGTAGTGGAATATGCACCGCACGGAGATGTGGTTGGTGCGAGTCTCTGCCGCTCAAACAGCACTCCGGCCACCCTTGCGATCAAGTTGAGTTGCAGGGAAACGTACGTGGCGTTTATTCAGTTCTGAGGTTAGAAGGTGGTGAACTTTCGTCAGATCTGACCGACACACATCACATTATACAAAAGAAAATCTTAACGACAAATGGAGTGTTTAATTTGCATTAGTTAAATAAAAGGGCCCTTAATCTATTAAACTAGTTTGTTCACTTAGACTAGACGATATTTTTTTTCTAAATGGTATCCTTGAGCTGACCGGGCTACGAAAAAACGTCATTGAGGTGCAGCATCCAAAACATTTATTACCGATAGCGTTTAGTGACTCAAGGGTTAGATCCCACTGCGAAAAAGGGAATAAAGTAATGGTTAGGTTGTTTGGAGCAGTTAGGAGTAATGAGAATAAGATGTTAAATCACATTAAAACGTATTTAGTCTTCGGGATCCGTTAAAGATAAAAAATACAATGCAAATTAGAGTTTTATATTGAAATTTATTTCGTATGTACATTAAGACACTGCAGTAGCGTTATTCAGGCAGACACACATATAGCATTTCAGAAAAAAAAGCCATATTTGGACAGCTAACGGACGAGGGGCCAGAAATATTCAATATGAAAATCCAGAGCCGTGCATCCAGTGTGAACACAGCCAGTCTCCCTCCAGAGCCGTGCATCCAGTGTGAACACAGCCAGTCTCCCTCCAGCCCTCATCTCCTCCCCACCCAAACACAGACTCTACAAGCAGACGAGGAGTTCACGCAAGCCACGGGTGAACCGTTAAGTGAAACAGTTAACAGTCAACTGAAGTGGCAGCGAGCACACAACACAGTCAGTCATTCTTTATTGCCATGCCGAGTTTCAGAGAACAACCAACATCATCTCGCGTCTCACATCTTGGCTTTAAAGGGCTCGAGACCTTGGAAAATAACCCTTACTGTCTTTTCAAACACAGACACACACCTCTGTACCACATCCGCACCTTCAAATCATTACATTTGATGCACTGTTTCAAAGGACTTCACAGTCGGCGTGTTCAACACCGTCGTACTGTAAACATGTAAAATGACTAAACTCATGCCAGCACCACACACACACACGTCACACAGTTGAGCCCGGTCAAGAGAGACACCCGTCACTGATGTGGAGCATGCTATGCAGCTGACCCCAACTCACAGACGTCCGCATGGAGGGGCATCTGTTTAGAACTCTGCCACCTAACACACCATTAAAACAGACAGTTAAGCTGCTGAATCGTACAACTGGACTTCACAGAGGCCAACCATGCAGCTCAGTCTTTGTGAGGAAGCCCTGAGTAGAGTCATAAGTATACTGCCCCCACGTGGTATCAGAGAGAAGAGCAATTTACAGCTGTAAGAGAGCGTGAGATGGGGTGGGAAGAGAGAGAGAGTGTGAACAGGAGAGAAACCAAGACAGTGGCAGGACTGGAACAGGAGGCTGAGAGTGAGTGAGTGAGTGTGTGTGTGTGTGTGTATGACATGTTTGATCACACCACTTTTTAACCCAGACGTTTGTTTGAGAGTAATGTAGTTCAACTGTCCTTGGTTGGCTGTGGATAATCATGTGGTTTTCTAAAAAAAAAAAAAAAAAAAAAAAAAAAGAAGAAGAAAGAAATGATAAAAGAATGGGGTCAGAATTTCTTCATCTGTCGTCTTTCCTGGCGTCGCTGTTTCTTCTCGTTCACCTCCTCAGGGGCCGACGGAGACGACGCAGAAAACCATGGACCCAGGAAGTTCACCCACAGCAGCTGCATCGCACGAGCAGGGGCCTGACAGACAGAGAGAGAGGGACAGACAGACAGACAGAAAGGGAGGGACAGACAGCAAGAGAGAAAAATATATTGTTATTTCCCTTGATTACTTACTGCATGTTAACCTTGATAAGTCGGTGTGGTAAGTGCCACAGACTGGTTTCTGTCATGTTGAGAGAACAAAAGGTGTCTGCTCATGAAACCCACTAAACCTGGCATCTGAAAATCATCTCATGAAAAAAAATGACATAAATGAAGTCTCTTTTAATGTTTTAATGAACAACACTGCCTACATAAAATCAGCAGATTACAAGCCAGCATCAATCAGCCATTCCTGCCCCTCTGAGCTGAGTTGATGGACAGGCTCAGGTAATAAATAGTGCGTCATGAGAGGACAGAGCCATCCGGGGGTCATGGGGTCATGAGAGGACAGTGGACGTACCAGCAGCCAGATGTACCAGAAGTAGGAGGAGAGGGTGCTGAGGACCTGCACTATGGCCGTCAGGAGGATCACATCTTTCAGGTGCCTACAGGGAGGGAGTAGGGGGGAAGAGTCAGCCGATATACAAATACATTCTTAGTGTAGAGGTCAATCCACACACACACACACACACACACACACACACACGAGCTGTCAGTGAGCTATATCCTGGTCGGCAGTACTGCCCTGTGAATATGGAGTAAACACACACACACCTCAAAATTCAGGGCAGTGTCAGTGTTGCAGCGTTTCAACGGACTTCCCAGCCTGTGTGTTTAATCCTGTCATACTGTAAACATAAGCAAACACACAGACAGACAGACAGACAGACTCACTCGGCCATGCCCTGCTCCATGTTGAGGTCGATGCCTCCGTCCAGCAAACTCCCGTCCTCAGCGAAGGCTGGCTTGGCCATGGCTGCCATGGACCGGTAGCTAGCGGCATACACAGCCAGCGAAAAGACCAGCAGCAGCTGCCATGGCAACACACAGGAGGTCAGAGGAAGGGGGGGGGTTACCAGGGGAGGTGACAGAAAGAGCATTTAATAGAGAACCAGAGGTGAGAAACATCAGCAACGCAAGATGAATCAGGACACGGAAATGTGTGTAAAACTAGCCATGCTCTCACCCATGTCGAGAATGTAGACGAATTGTAGAAGAGTAGCAAGTTTATCCCCGCATATATGGCCTGAGAAGAAAGAAAGTCAATGACAATAATCAAGGGCTTATGCTAGGATCCACCCCGACACATCAAGGCCACATAGCAACACTATTCTGCCACCCATATGGGGCAACAGTACTACAGTGCCGTTAGCTAATCATAATACTGAGCAATGCCAGAGAAAATCCGCACTTACATTCGCTCCCAGAATGACTCGAGTGTAGAATTTCATAGTCGCATCGTTCTCCTCGTAGATCTGCTTCTTGCCTTTCGTGCCGACCTTGCCTTTAGGCTGCTCGTGAGGGTGCAATAAAGGGGAGAGGGCATTTTAAGGGAAACAACGTCTCATCCGGACAACAGGAGAATTAATCTAGTTAAATCCAGAATCGACAGCATGTCGACAGAAATTCAGCACGACAAACAAAATCACTACCAACGATAATGCATACACACCTAGCATAATGCATACATATCTAGCTATTTAAAAAAAAAAAAAAAAATCAGGTAAAATAAGCGTACTTTAGAAACCCAGATCCGCCTGCTATAACCGCTTTGCTAACTCACCGGCTGGTTCTGTCAATAACAGTGTACACTAAGCAGCTCGCCACGAACACGACAGACAATTTATAACCTACCGCCATGTCCTCGGCTGCTTCCCGTTTCTCTGTGGTAGCCTTCACACGTTTAAACAATCGTCGCCTTATTGTTTCCCGTTATTGCATGTTTAGAAATGAATACTGTAGCTAAATACAAGCCCAAAGTTCACCATGTAAACCCAATGGAAGAAGCAACACATCAGCGTTTCTGAATGACGTTTTCAGCGCATCAGTTACACGTCACACGTTTCCCCCTCTTCTTCCTTTCTCATGAATCAAATGAGTAATATGTCGCCCCCCGCGGTCAATGAGCACACAGACAAGCTATTTTCTTGAAGTGTACATAAAATCCTCAGAAAAAGGTTGTATCAAGGCTCAGAATTGATTCATAATACAATACTTTTTTTGTCAATTTTTTTTTGCATGTTTCAGGATTAACAATCAGGGCTTGTTTCACTGTTTGGAGTCATACAAACTGAACTGGTTGGATCATCTCCCAGCAGTCATTTCTGCAGATGGAACGCCCACCAAAAGTCCTGCCAGGTCCCGGTAAAGATGTATAAATGTATTGCTTATTTAATGAATGAACAAACAAACAAATGCCACAGAAATGAAAGCCTGACAAAAACAACCAAATGGGTTCAACTAATTTTATTGCTGATGGGAAGGGAATACAAACTAGTGACATATGCAGGGATTATATCATGTGTTTGGGGCTATTTTCGCGGGTTTGGGTAGAAATTAGACTTTGTCACTGGAGCAGGAGTACTGTGTGGAGGCAGTGACGTGAGGACTGTAAAGTGCGATATTAAAATGATGACAACCTGAATTGCGACTGAGAGTAGTTTGAGTCTGATAGGCCTTTCTGAAAATACAAAAATATATGCATCTCATCATATACACTCACACAAACACACACTCACCCACACATCTGCATCCTACATTTACACACTACAAACATGAACCACAGCCTCACTCTCTCTCAAACACACCCTACTACAGCTCTCACACTCACACACACACACAGGGGCATGCTGTGATCTGAGTGCTCAAGATGCTGGGTAAGTATGTTTTAGTGCACTGCAGCGTGTCTGAGGAGTACTGTATGACAGAGACATCACAACTGCAACACCCCTGGAATATCACATCACACACACTCTCTCTCACACACACACACACACACACACACACACACACACAGTGGCAACCAACCAATGAATGTAAGGAAGTGGAAAATGGGGGCTTTAGCACAGCTCAGCACCTCTGACAGCTACGTTAAACAGTTTTACTCTCTTATTCACTCACACAGCTTCTGTTCTCCAGAACAGCCAGACACACACACACACACAGCTTCTGCTCTCCAGAACAGCCAGACACACACACACACACACACAGCTTCTGCTCTCCAGAACAGCCAGGCACACACACAGCTTATGCTCTCCAGAACAGCCACACACACACACACACACACAGCTTCTGCTCTCCAGAACAGCCAGCCAGACACACACACACACACACACACACACACACACACACACACACACACACACACACACACACACACACACACACACACACACACACACACACACACACACACACACACACACACACACACACACACACACACAGCTTCTGCTCTCCAGAACAGGCACACACACATCTGGATGCACACGATGCACCTGAATCATGCCACTGTGATCTCTCTCTCTCTCTCTTACACACACACACACTCTTTCTCTCTCTCACACACAATGATTTTCCATCTTCATTTATGCACCTCATTTGGTTCACTTTCATCAATGCAATTGTTGACCTTATACATAGATACAGTAATTGTTACTGTATGCCTGAATGAGAGTGAAAGTGTGTGCATGTGTGTGTACTACTGAGTTTCAACCCCTAAATGTCCACGATTTTATTTCCATTGGCTGCTGCAGCAAATCCTCCCAAAATTATGAGCAGGTAATGACCATCAACCAATCAGCTGCTTCTATGATGTCAAAAACGTTGAGGCATCATCACAGGCCAGTGAGGTCATAAGATCTTCGTGGTGTGGAGAAGGTCTGTGACATCATAGGAGAATCTGGGCAAGGATGACCACTGCTTTGTGATGTCATAAAGAGTCTTGTGACATAATAGCCACTTCTATAAACAGGGCAGAACTGATCTCTCAGGATCCTCTTAACGTATTTTGCTTTTCTTACAAAAATAATAAAACAGGTTTATGAAAAATATCGACATTTAAGAAATCAGCTTATACAACAGTCTTTCAAAAATAGAGTCGGCCAACTCTGTTCGGCAGGGGGAGGGGACAAAAGGAATGACAAGTAAATGCCACATATGCGGTGAGTGAGTTTGGGAGAAAGACTAGAAGATGGGCACATCGAAGAGGTCACACAAGCCTTCACTCTCGTCCAGATTGTAGATGTAGTCATGGTCACCCGGGGGAGGAGAGAGCCGCAGCAGTGGGGAGAAGACTGCAGGAGGGAAGGAGGGAGAGCGGGGGGGAGGGAAGAGAGAGAGAGAGAGGGGGAGATATTTTAAATAGCAAGAGCTTAATTTTCCATTCTTTGCAAGTTGCCACTGCATCCTGGTAAAAAAAAAGCATTTCTGATGCATGTGAGAAGTACATCGCATTTCTGATATATGTGAGAAGTACAACGCATTTCTGATATATGTGAGAAGTACAACGCATTTCTGATATATGTGAGAAGTACATCACATTTCTGATGCATGTGAGAAGTACAACGCATTTCTGATGCATGTGAGAAGTACAACGCATTTCTGATATATGTGAGAAGTACATCGCATTTCTGATATATGTGAGAAGTACATGCTCCACTCCAATGTCCCACAGTGGGGAAACCAGAGACTGACAAACTCACCCTCAGAAGCCATGAGGTCGTCCAGAAGATCAGTACTCTCTGTGGGAGAGAGAGAGAGAGAGAGAGAATCAATCAATCAATCAATATCAGATCATTCTGTAAACACACAGTATTAGGCATGGAACATCATTTACTTAGGCCCAATGCAGACGGAGTCTAGTTTGCCTGAACCCGGAGAACCCCGTCACCAGATAGCCCTATCGTGCAGACGAACGCACTGTATCCGCACACTGTATCCGCACTCCCTCGAATCGGGGGTCCAAAGTGAGTAAACTCGAAATCAGGTTGCGGTTGGTGTTCGTCTGCACGCTAATCGCATACCTAATCGGATTGCCCCACGTGATCGCATCATTAGACCAGCCAGAACAATGGACACAACCGGCATTATTTAATAACTGAATGGGTTGCCATGGCGCAGTGAGTTTGGCAGCCAGTTATAACAGCTCTCCAGTTTTAAAAAAAAAAATCTTCCTATTACCTTGCTCCTTTTCCACGTGAATTTCCCTACCGGGATTAATACAAATGTATCTATCTATCTGTTGTTAGGAAAGGGATGACATTAACAAGCCACACTTTAATCTATCACTGTTTAATCTATTTGCATCAGACCATTTTTCAAAAACCAGTTTTAAAAGTGTCAGCAATAGCCTATATGAGCAAATCTGACGTGAAAAGATTTTTTATTATAGACGGAAGTTTCAAAACAGATGAATGTTACGTAAGCTTTAGTCCTGTCAGACAACGATAGCGATAGCTACTAGCTAGCGTTAACGTTACTTCAGCGGTAGCCTACAGTATGTGAAGGACAAAGCCCTCAACAATAGCCTACATTTGTTGTTAGTAATAAAACCATGAAATTGGAAGCAATTGTAAACCATGAAACATCCAGGATCCACAGCACTTGCATTGTGGTCTCTCGTGCTCAAGCTCAGCATCTCCATAAAGCACAGGCATTTAAACAACTCAGACATGTCATGTTGCAAATTGCTTTGTTGCACTGTTCTAAACTCTTTATTATCAATAACAAATATAATTATTTTTCGCTTAACCTACAGTCTGCTCTTACCACTGATTTTATAAACCACCATAATGTGTTACTGTGCAGATTAAATGTAGGCTATGCGGCTAAGCTAAACGTTGCTAGTTGGAGCTCAACTACTGTCATATGTTACTTTGATAGCATGCTCCTGTCTTCTTCTCCGTTTTCTTCAGTTGTCTGTAGCACCAAAGCGCCACCAACAGGCGTGGTGGATGTACTACAGCTGAGTCAATCGGATTCGCTGGGTTCATGTGCACGCGATTTAAAAAGTTGATATGTGTGAAAAATGAACCCGGGTTCAGGCAAACTAGGCTTCGTCTGCATGGGGTCTTAGAAGGACAGGGGTGGGGAGATAGGGTGAGAGACAGAGCCAATCGGATGGAGGGAGGAGAGATAAAGGGGAGGAGAGAGAGATATAGAGGGGAGGGGGAGGAGAGAGGAGAGAGATATAGAGGGGAGGGAGAGGAGAGATATATAGGGTAGGGAGAGGAGAGAGATACAGAGGGGAGGGAGAGGAGAGATATATAGGGTAGGGAGAGGAGAGAGATACAGAGGGGAGGGAGAGGAGAGAGATATAGAGGGGAGGGAGAGGAGAGATATATAGGGTAGGGAGAGGAGAGAGATACAGAGGGGAGGGAGAGGAGAGATATATAGGGTAGGGAGAGGAGAGAGATACAGAGGGGAGGGAGAGGAGAGAGATATAGAGGGGAGGGAGAGGAGAGATATA
>NC_045171.1:20875274-20882774 GCF_900700415.2 Clupea harengus | reverse complement strand
GGTTTACAAAAAATCTTATGGTGACCCGCAGCATACATCCATCGGCTAACTACAGACCAGTAGTTTAGGTAATTAAACGTTACAAAGACCACAGAGATCTATCACTTGAGTAAAGATGGATCTAGCTTATGGAAATGTATGAACGCATTTTAAATTTCCCACTTTCACTGAGATCTACCCGAGTTTTTTTCAGCATGTGCTTTAAATCAAACTTCCGGCTCAAACAAGCCTGTTTTGCCTCGTCTCAATGTTCAACCAATGAGGAACCAGTTGAGGTAAGGGACCGTCACCAATTGTACAGAATGCCCTGAGCATATAAAGAAATTTCAGCTCACATATCATTGAAAGAATGATTTGCTTTGCTGGAGTCCCTTCACAAACAGCAATGAACATCATTTTTATGCTGTGATGACTACACTAACCCAGCTCTGTGGCTGTTCGCATCATCTAGTCTCAGCTCTCTCATGGTGAGAGGGAGAGAGAGGAAAGAGAGAGAGGAGAGAGGGAGGAAGAGGAGAGAGATAAGTTGAGAGAGCAGGAGAGAAAGAGAGAGAGAGATGGGGTGGGGACACAGTGAGGCCAACAGATCGAGGCCAAACAGTTGGGGGTTAAGTGCAGGAGGGGGTAATAAGAGGGGGCAAAGAGAGCAAGGGGGGGCAGACAGCGGGGTCAAAGTGCGAGTGGGAGACAGAGACGGGAACAGAGAAGGAAGACTTAAGAGATGACACTGCTTATATGCGGGTCACATGACTTCATTCACACATCCTAAACCCCTCTGCAGGGGGTGGGCAGCATTCCGTTGTGTAGGGGGCTACGTCCAGGGGTCACACACACACACACACACCCCCACCATATGTCATGAATGCATAATGAGTGCATAATCACTTTCATCTGAACTAGGGCAAAACTGCAATAAAGACAAAGCCACCCTCTCACACCAACTCATGGAGCCTTTTGTTGATAAGCCAGTGAAGAGTAGACGGGGAGTCAGATGAGGAGCAGTGACTTCGGGCCAGACTGGAGACGAGCTCCTTGTGGGCACTCAGGCCCACTGACACCATCACTTTGGCCACCCAGAGTGCTTCATGCTCAGGCCCTTCACAGAACAATGCCAACTGGATTGGCTGTGGGCTCACTGAGTGATGCCCTCATTGACACAGAACTGGTTTTGGGTGTGTGTGCTAGGGGACGCATGTCCTGGTTGGGTGAGCAGCTCATAGGACATGAAAAAAAAAGTTCATGTATAGATGTAGCACTGGGTCGTGTGTGTGTGAGACCGGGTGAGGGGTGTGTGGAGGGGCGTATTGTTCATCAGACAATGCCTCAACGGCAGAGAGGACCCATCTTTGCAGGTGGTCCCACTGACAGTCCGACACATATATGTATATGGCAATCATTAAAAACACCACAACTTAAAAAAACACTTTAGTTCTGATTCTTTATTTCATATATTCAGAGTTAACTTCGAAGAGAATAAGTTCAAAATGAAAACTATAGTAATCCATTTAAAAAAAAAAAAAAATTTTTTTTTAAAATTTTAAAAAAAAATTCATATTTACATTACAGAATCATGGGGGGCAATTACATTTTTAAAAAATTCACAAAGGTGCATGTTAAACAAATAAACCACATAAAGAATTTATTTTCAAAACATATACGAGTCATTTATGTACATCACATGTGTCCAGGTCTTCGTGCCAGCATGGAGAGGCCCTCAGTGTGCCCTGGAGTAGCAGAACAGAGGAGGGAAGGGAGGGTAAAAAGGGATTGAGGATTAATATTGGTTTCATAAGGAAAAATGAGCAGCTCCAGCAACTGTCTTTACATTCTTAATTAAAAATGATCAAATGAATGAATCATTAACTGACATCCCATCTGTGAGGCACACCAACACATATACTGACAGTGAGTGAGTGAGATGTTCTTGTGTATCTCCACTCAAAAGGCAAAGCCATGGGTAGAGCAGAGCGGGGCTTGAGTGGGAGAGATTCTGTAGCACTAGTGCGTAACCCCAGCAGTCACACAGACTGAAGAGTTTAAACCTAGTGCAGATGACCAACACACAAGACAGTCAACTAAGGAAGCAGTGTTTTATTGTTGTTTAATTTAAGACATATTGTCATATGAGAATGAACTGATGTTCTGATGTTGATGCTACAGGTTTAACCCTCTTTTGCACATTGTTCAAGACAGAGTACACATTTTACACTTCCATCCAGTGAGAATATAATTCTCAAGTACCTTATTGTGCAGAATTATCAGTAGACAAGTCTGTTGTCTTCCAACTATGATGAAGTGGCGCTAAAGTGGCTGCTGTATGTCTTTAGGCCGCATTAATATCTGAAACTAACACGAATCTACACGTGGTCCGCAGGCATGCTAAGAACATACAGCCTAGCATTACGCTACCACGTGGATACGACGCCATCACTGGAGGTTCATAAACCTCACTGTTAAACATTTGCATCACGCGGAAATCCGTACTTTTACGCACTTCTAATGTATGGTTGAATCTTCTACTACAGCTACTGTAACTGCCTTAGTGTTCAACACAGACAAACCGATGTCTATCGCATGGTTAAATAAGATAATGTAGCTGAGCATAGCTGATACCACAAATTTAAGGGAAGCGAAGGCTGGATACGTTTTGTCTGGTTGTAAATAACACGTACATACATTTACATAAACAACATACACGCACATACCCAAACTATATGCCTGTTCTATCAGATGACAAAAAGCTTCCGAAGTAACGCTATACAGTAAGTTAACATCCCCGTAAGGACCAATCACGTTTAACAGGTCCATAGTATTCAAAAGAAGCACACACTGTGGCTCAATAATTACCTTATATATCGGTGTGTAGATGCTGCTTTTCATTAAGTACAAAAAAAAACTGCCTAGTACCTTGCTATTGTTACTATTTTAAAATAAAAGGTAAAAGAAAAGCCACGACAAGACGTCCATTTCTTCTCCTCAGCTGACATGTGGCCGAACATTTCAACATGGCCGCAAATTGTCTTCTTCTTTTTTGAGTTTTATGGCGGTTGGCAAGCAACTTATCGTGTGCATTACCGCCACCTTCTGAACTGGAGTGAATATGAACACTCTAAATCCTATAAAATAAACGTGTTTCTTTCAGAAAATGAAAAATAGAATTAAAACAAATATCTCCAGAGTTCCTTTGTAGTATGTTTGATAACTTCAGAACAACCTTTTCTTGCTGCAGGAGACTGCAAAGTATCATTCTCTGCTGATGATAAATTGGACTCCACTACATGTTCTATGGTCCCTTGACTACAACCGCAAACACAGAGCCCATCAGCATGTTTATTAACTATTACTATGTCCAAATCTCATTTTTGATATTATATTTTCCTCCTGATTGTTCCTTACAGTATTCCTGCTACCCCCAACTCTTCTTTGAATTTTGTATAAATTCCTTCCAGTACTTTCATGGTCTCACATGTATTGCCATAATATCTCTGACCTTGTTCTTACTTTTAACTTCTGCTTTACTGTGTTGTACAATAATATCTATTTCTTGTTTCTGTATTGCCTGTTTTGCATATTTATCAGCCAGTTCATTCCCCTTTACTCCCATGTGCACTGGAACCCACCCAAAGGAAATTCTGATTCCTGACTTCTTAACAAACAAACAAACAAACAAGGCTGACTCACGTCAGTTTTTTTATTGCACAAGCGACACACTGCAACACACACATGGTTAAGGAGGCGACACAGGACACACACACACACACACACACACACACACACACACACACACACACACACACACACACACACACACACACACACACACACACACACACACACACACACACACACACAGGCCTGAGGTCGCTGTGAATGTAATCTCTGCCTTTAACCCATCCCAGACTGTCCTTCCTCCAGGACCCCCCCAGGAGCAGTGGGCAGCTTTTCAGCGTGAAGTGAAACGTCCGTCTTGGTCAGGGACAGACAGGATAGTAAGTATAGCACGGTGGCTCAGTTGCTTGCACTGCTGCCTCACAGCAAGAAGGTCATGGGTTCGATTCCCGCATGGGGCGCTGTTGGCTCTGGGGGGCAGGTCCTCCCCAGAGTGCACAGTGCTCAGGGCTCAGTGCTCCCGGGCCTTTCTGTGTGGAGTTTGCCTGTTCTCCCCGTGTTCACAAGGGGTTTCCTCCACTAAGAACCCCAACAGTAAAAACATGCAAAAAAAAACAGAACTCATGTCCATCCCTGACCAAAGATGGACAGTTCACTTCACTTGGTCCCCGGGCGCTGCAAAGCACTGCTCATGGGGGGTCCTTGAGGAAGGACAGTCCAGGATGGGAAAAAGCAGAAAATAAATTCACCTCAGGCCTACCTGTGTGTGTCCTGTGTCGCCTCCATATATGCACGTGTGTGTTCCAGTGTGTTGTGTGTGCCATTAAAAACCTGACAAAGGTCTTAATTATTATTATTATTCTTTTTGCATTTTTTTTCTGTTGGGGTTCTTAGTGGAAGAAACCCTGGAGGACCTGCCCCCAGAGCCAACAGCGCCCCATTCGGGAATCGAACCCATGACCTTCTTGCTGTGAGGCGGCAGCAAGCACCTGAGCCACCATGCCACACGTTGCAGTGATTGCTGCAGATCACAAACAACGTTCCACTGTTAGTAGTTTATATTTCCTCTCTAGTCTGCCAACCTACCAGTATCTGTTATTGTTTTTCTTTGTCTTCACATGAGAAAGCAGTGTTCCACGCCCTTACCACAGACGCATACACGTTGTGGTGTCCTGACTGGACAGCACATAGTTCTGTTACTGATAGAGTTTTAAGCTGTATCAATGGCATAAAGCCAGATGACGTGGTGCTGCTGCCCCGTCTCGTCGGTCCGGGCGCTCCTGAACTTGGCAACCATTTTATTTTGTGGGTAATTAATGGTACCCTGAAAAATATTCAAATTTTTGAATCAACTAGGAATCTACAACACGGTGAATACACAGGACAGATTAGTCTTGGCCGACACATTTAGGAATGTGTTTGCTGATCTGTCCCTTTGGGACGTTGTGTTACCACCACAGTGGAATCAGACAGACACCAGTAACTGTGGTGTTTTTGTCTGCACAGCAGCAGAGGCAATAGTCAGGGATATCAAGATGGAGACTGCAGCATTAACGGAAGCACAGCTCTCCCATCTCAGGCTGTACCATGCAGCACAATTGTGTAGGTTGGCATTAAACTAAAGTTTTACAGGTTTGGTTAGCGAACACCTGGGGTTAGATACGTCTTACTGTAGCTTTACAGGTTTGGTCCACAGACACCTGGGGTTAGTTGCGTCTTACATTAATGTGTTCGGTTAGATAAGGTGAAGTTGTGCCCTGCTGCTCGTGTTCCCAAGTCAATGCCAGCCACTTGGAGTTAGACGTGCCTTGCTTCTGTCACCGGTCGCATGGGGTTAGACGTGCTTTGCTGTTCTTTTAGTTGTGTTTAACTTGCTACTCTGTGCCTTGCTTGAGTTTTGTAGTCTTACAGTCTTACAGGTTTGGTCAGCGGACACCTGGGGTTAGAAAGATGTGCATTACTTTTTAGTTTTTACAGGTTTGGTCAGCGGGCAGTGCACGTTGCGCTTGTAGGAAGTCCTTTACGGTTCCCAAGGACGGTGTGCAGTCTGTCAGCGGACACCTGGGGATAGACGTGCATTGCAGGTTGTTTTACAGTCTTACAAGTTTGGTCAGCGGACACCTGGGGTAAGAAAGACATTGTTTTTGTTGTTGTCTTTACTGTTTTTTGTAAGGGGACAGGTACGTTTTGTTTTCTCTCCATTTCCCCTTTAAATGTATGTTCTATGTATACCATGTTCTATATATGTCCCTGTGAAGTTTGTATGTCTTTGTCACATACATACACATTTGTCAATTAAAAGTATGTAAGTATGCTTTGCTTTTTCATTAACCTTGTCTCCTGTCTTGTCCTGTTTTACTAACACCCCACCCATAACCTGTACCTTGACATGGTGAGTGGCCTTTCAACTAAACAGGTCTTGCTTTGAATGGTGTTAGTTAGCATGTTTTTAAAACAAGTATATGCTTTGCAGTTTGTCTTGTTTATTTCCACAGGTCTACAGAATTTAACACATCAAGACTGACCACAGCATACAAGACCCTCCACCTGGGGCATTGTGGTTCTCTCTCCATGTTCTCCTTTAAAAGCAAGCAAGCAACCTGTAAATCAATGTGAAATGTATTTATTGATATCTCTACTGATGGCTGTAATGTGTAAGTACTCAGCTGTCAGTACATAACTTCAATTTCAGAGCAGTTTTGTGTCGAGATTATGGTAAGAATTAAATAAATTAGTTTCAAAGACATCAATTGGAAACAATTTGGTAACAGTTTCGATCACCAAGGTTTTCTATTCCTCTGAAAAACAGGCTGACTGCTGGGAAGTGGACATCCAGGTTGTAACCAAGATGAACAGAAATTGCAAGGAAGATTGCTCATTTCTTCGCAACAAGTTCTAAAATAAAGACATTTCAACATGCTTCAGTGGTCTGCCTCTTGTAAAGAAAACAAACCACCATTTTTCATTTTCGGGAACTCATTTCAATAACATGTAGCATGATGCATACGAGGAGGTGTTCAGGGGCTTAGCATTTCTAAGCTATTGCATTGGTGTGCTACATTGTTTTGTATATTTTGCATTGCGCATAGTGTTACGGACAGTTCGTGCAGCCACTTTGTGACATGAGCAACAGAAGTTAAACCCGATGTGAAATAAACAGTCAAGCCAAGACGGCAATTCGTTTATTTACGCTAGCTTGTAACTAAAGTTTGATTAGCACGCCGGTTGTGTGTTGTTGTACGTATAGCCTCGTAAAAGTTCAGTTAACAAGTCAGTTGAGTATAGAGCCGTATAACTTTACAGAAATATATATTTTTTAAACGATCGTTTAAAAGTCAGGCAATTTCGAAAAAGTAAAGGTCCTGGTTTTAGCCAATCAAATGGAATAAAGTACTCACTTCCGGTTTTTACCCAGACCCCACCGGAAATACGTATCCTTGACCGACAGATATATTATAGATGTATTATGGAGATATAATTGAGATACAGATACATATATTATAGCTGTACAGATGAGTGTTTCAGATCCCAGTGTGGTTTCGTATCCGGACGCCCATACGGTAGGGTTTTGGGGACTGAGTGGCCCCGAATATCAGCTCATAGTCGGGCACACCCTCTTCCTCTGGCCACACCAACTGGAACCGGCGCAGCAGAGTCACCAGGATGAGGAAGAGTTCCATTCGGGCTAGACTCTCACCTAGACACACACGGGAGCCTGACACACACACACAGTCTAAGTTACAGCAACAGACACACGTAGTCTAAGTTATAGCAACACACACACACACAGTCTAAGTTATAGCAACACACACACAGTCTAAGTTATAACAACACACACACACAGTATGTTATAGCAACACACACACACACACACACACACACACACACACA
>NC_045171.1:20870274-20872774 GCF_900700415.2 Clupea harengus | reverse complement strand
ACACACACACACACACACACTCATGAGAGCCCAGCACGGAGTCAATCTCCTAATGACATCGCTCTATACACATAGGCGGAGATCCTGGGGGGGACAGGGGATACGTGTCCCCCCCAACAATCATTGTAAACACAAATAAATAATTTTGAATAATATAGTAATACCGGTATTAAATAAAAGCCAGACAACACAAGCTGTGCTAATTATGAACGTAAAACAATGTGTTTTTTAAGTGTTGAAAAATCATGATCCCCCTATTCCTCAAAGTGGTTTGGTTCACATGCTATTTCCAACGGCCCTGTTTCAGTCAATCAGCCAGTACACTGTCAGATTGTTAGGAAACCAACCGAACCAGCAAAACCTCTACAAGTGAAAGCCAGTGAGTCATTTATCACACCACTTGTTCAACAAACACAAGCTTGTAACATGAAGCCCGAAAACATTTCTGAGTCGTGCATTTGAGTCCTGCACATCACCACCACCCAGTCGTAACAGAGCCCAACAAGGAGTCAATCTCCTGATGACATCGCTCTATTCATACAAACACATACAGTCTCCTGATGACATCGCTCTATTCATACAAACACATACAGTCTCCTGATGACATCGCTCTATACATACAAACACACACACAAGTATACAAACCGTCACAAAACATACACACACCATACATAGCCACCCATGCACATGCATACACACACACCACACACATGCATGTACCATACATACCCACCCACACATACATACACGCACACACACACGTGATGTGTATCATTAGATAAAGATATGCAGAGCGCAGTGTGTTGGAGGTTGTGTCTGTTCCAGCAACGAATATGTGAGTGAGTGTGTGTGTGTGTGTGTGTGCGCGCACATGTGTGTGTGCGTGTGTGTGTGTCTTACCTTGTATGTGTGTGTGTGTCATCAGATAGAGACATGCAGAGCGCAGTGTGTTGGAGGTTGTGTCTGTTCCAGCAACGAACAGGTCAAGGAGCAAACTCTCCATGTGGGAGTCATCAAACGACGAGCCGTCACCTGCCCTCTGAAGGATAAACACACACACAAACACACACACACACACACACACACACACATGTATACAAAAACACACACAGACATAATCTCACCCATGTAAACATACACATACGCATGTAATGACCTGAACACATACTCTCATTCAAACACATATCTTTGTTTCTGTTTAACTCTCTCTCTCTCTCTCTCACACACACACACACACACACACACAGACAAAGACACAACACGTGGGTGATGTGATGTCACATAAATATAAACACACACACACACACACACACACACACACAGAGGGAGAGAGACCCACCTTGTGTATCTCCTGCAGGTAGCAGTCTATCAGATCTCTGGGGGCCGGTGTGTGTGTGTGTGTGTGTTTGTGTTGAGTGATGACTGTCTGCACGTGCTCCCTCAGCAGCTGGTAGTTCCTGAAGACCTTCCTGAAGGGTAGAGGCAGGACCCGCAGCACTGGGGCGATGTCATAGAGCTGACACACAAACACACACACACACACACACACACATATATATACAAACATACCCACTTAGAGTCACACACACATACACACACACACATATATATATACAAACATACCCACTTAGAGTCACACATATACAGTATATATATATATATATATATTATGTATATATATATACAAACATACTAGAGTCACACACACACATATAAACATACTCATTTAGAGCCACACACACACACACATATCAAAATTCCCATTTAGAGCCGGTGAACAGTGCAACACATGGCTAAGAACAGCCAGACAAAGGCAACCAAGAGGTGTAGTGTTGGATTGGCGGTCCTACCCCCCCCCCCCCTTCTAAGTTGTTTTCACCGCACCGTTTCTGTCTGCTCTATTCCAATTTGTGCATCCACTATTCTACCTCGTAAGGCCAGGCTCCCATACACACACACCCCCCCCCACCCCCACACACACATATATAAACATACCCACTTAGAGTCACACACGTGTACACACACACACACACATATAAACATACCCACTTAGAGTCAAACACACACACACACCATTGCCCAGGGCCCGATGGCCAGCTTGTTGATCTCCTCCATCATGGAGATGAGGGTCTGGAAGTAGACATCATCGTAGTCGAAGCGGGAGCCAAAGATGATTGAGCAGATTATGTTAGACGCTGCATGGTGGAAAAGATGCTGAGGGTCTATGGAGCCACCTGAGAGAGAGAGAGAGAGAGAGGGAGAGAGAGAGAGAGAGAGAGAGAGACAGAGAGAGAGAGGGAGAGAGAGAGGGAGGAGAGGGAGGGAGAGATAATCTATTGGGTCTTAAATTAACTTTCATTTAATGTTTTAATCCAAAGTGACTTGTAATGTCGTAAAATGCAAACACATGTGTGTGTGTGTGTGTGTGTGTGTGTGTGTGTGTACCTGCACTCTTCTCCAGTAAAGCGCAGACGTGTGTGTGTGTGTGTATGTACCTTTA
>NC_045171.1:20835274-20867774 GCF_900700415.2 Clupea harengus | reverse complement strand
GTCATCGTGAGGTCATCTGTGACATCTGACCCACTTGTCTTGCGGTCGGCGCAGGTTGGGTAAACATGGTAACTCCATCACCTGTCAATCATTACTGACCGACACTGACCATTGGACTGAGGCATGTTCTGTACTATCGCATCAGACATGCTACTACATGCTAATGCTAATCAGAATACAACAAAATCCCAACAACCACAAGACAACATGCTAGTCAGAAAACAGCTATATTAGCATCCACCCAATGCAACACCTTGTGTTTACAGACTGCTGAGTCTGTGTGTGTGTGTGTGTGTGTGTGTGTGTGTGTGTGTGTGTGTGTGTGTGTGTCTGTGTTTACAGACTGCTGAGTGACTTTTTCATGTAATTTGTCTGTGTTAACATCCGAAATGCAATAAGGCATTTCCAAAGGCAAAGCTGTATATGTCTCATATGGTTTGTATGTATGTGTTGTATGTGTGTGTGTGTGTGTGATCATCTGTGTTGTGCGTGTGTGTGTTCTTTGTCTGTGAGTATCTAATTGTGTGTGTGTTTATCTGTGAGTGTCTCTGATTTCAAAACAGGTTTCTACTTGCATGTAGTTCCTTGCAGAACTGTAAGTGTGTGCGTGTGTGTGTGCGTGTGTGTGTGTGTGTGTGTGAGTGAGTGTATGTTTTTTGTGGGTGTGCATCTGTGTGCGCACATTAATGTGCATATGGATTTGCGTCAGTATGTGTGTGTGTGTGTGTGTGTCAGTATGTGTGTGTGTGTGTGTGTGTCCTACCTTGTGCAAGTCCTTCAGGGGGGTTTTGGGGTCGAGCTGCAGGAGGTTGCCAATCAGTGGCAGAGGTGTGGGTCCGGGGGGGAATCCTCTGGGTCGCCAACCCACCATCAGGAAGAAGAGCAGAGAGAGACTCAGACACACAAGAATCAGACCTCCAATCATCATGTGTGTGTGTGACAGATTGCTCTGCAGAGGTAATACTGATTTAGCTAAAGCATACAAGACGATGACCCAGAGAGAGAGAGAGAGAGAGAGAGAGAGAGAGAGAGAGAGAGAGGGTGTGTGTTAAAGAAAGGAGGGAGGAGAGAGACGTAAATAAGAGAGTTCAGCCAAGTTTGATGTGAAGTGAGGCTGTGGCTGAGGCTGTGTTGGACAGACAGTCTTGTCAGTCTTGACAAGTTTAAATACTCATGGAATGCCCTTGTGTTCTCTGTGTGTGTGTGTGTGTGTGTGTGTGTGTGTGTGTGTGTGTGTACAGGTATGCTTGTGTTCTGTGTGTATGTGTGTACAGGTATGCTTGTGTTCTGTGTGTTGCGTGTGCATGTGTGTGGATCTGAATCTGGTGTATACTCGGTGCACTCTATGCATACACATGTATTTGCGTGTGTGTGTGATAACACTGCACTTATATATATATATACATATACATCACCTATATATATTACCCTTTAACACCACAGCTGCAGGTATGAAATAATTCTTTATTTTTCTTGGACAAAAACTACTATCTTGACCTGAGGGCGCCCCCTGGTGTCCATAGCATGCAGTTGCAGTGCAGTGAAAATGGCATGAAGGGAGGCTGCGATGCTCCTGTTGTCTTAAGATGAATGGGCCTCATTCTCGAATGCAGTTGAGAAGAATTTAAGAAGGAATTTCTTCTGAACTCCACTTCCGGTGAATTTATGAACAAATGTAGCTTTCATGAAAGTTTTCTCATCTGGGATTTGTTCCGAACTTCAGAAGACTTTCAGAACGCGAAATAGCAGTCGTAAATTGGCCAGAGTTTTCTCAAATGCGATTCCTCAAAAAACCACAAGATGCCCCACTGGCCCGCTCCGTGATAGAAGTGTTAAGGGCTGAATTTGTGAGAAATCGTTGGTGATTGCGTTCACATCAACTCTACAGACATCCTTGGATTTAAATATGAGAATATTTATATCATTAACAATTACGTTTCACATTTATAGTCATGATTCTACGAGGCATCGTGATGTACTAAAATAAATAAAAGGACTACACGAACACTGCAAATGTAAGTGAATAAATAAATAAGCACTTAACTCAATCGCGTTGATATAGCCATTGTGGAATAGAATGGACACATCTACATCCTGCAACAGTACCTCCACCTCTGCACCGGTGAAGTTAGATCTGCGTTTACTCGACCGGTGCTCGCTTTCCGCTTTGACATGACTCGCTTATGAGTTGCTTTCGTGTAGATTCGGCCGATTCCGACTGCACAAGTCACTACGGTTGCGTGCCCTTATAAGGAGCTGGCGGGGCGTTTATCTAGGTGCACGAGAACGCGCTTTCAATTTCAGAAACCTCGTCCAGGGGAGCACAGCTCAGAACACTTCTGCTGCGTAAGAACACATTTTCAGGCGTTCATGAATCTGGCGGATATGTTTTTCTTACGTTGGTTTTCCGTAGTCCATAAGAAACATTTCAGAAGAAACTTCAGAAAATGTTCGAGAATGAGGCCCAATGTTAGTCGTGTGTGCAGGGTTGTCATTCATTCTGCTTTCCTTATGTTTAATTTAATTGAAGGAATAAACCAGTGGTTTATCTCATTTCTTAATAAGATTGAATGTTAAACTATAGGGCTGTTGTGAGCTGCCGGATTTGTGTGTGCTGTGTGATCAAATTACTCAGTCAATACTTCAGTATCGTGAAAAAAAAATGAAATGGAACACACATGAAGTGACAGTTTCCTGCCTTGTCCTCTTAGCCATTAAATACGGAACATAGTTACTTGACACATGGTGAAAACTGTAAATGCATATCAACTTTGACTCCTTACACCAGCCGTCTGATCCATTAACCACCTCTACATTTACATTTAGTCATTTAGTCACCTCTCTCATTAGGAAGTAAAACTTCTCTGCAACATTTTACTGAGGCTCCTGTCCTGCGGAACACGCCCCCTTCTACTAGTCTGCTCTGTGTATAGCGGCTAAGCTTCTTAATGCTTTGAAACACATCCAATGCAGTAGCCTACAGGAACATCTTTTAACTCTACTCGCCATTTCATTTCATTTTAAACAGTCTTGGACTCTGTACCCATATAGCTCGCTTCTTGGTAGTCAGGTAATTATAATAAACAAGAGCCAGGCGTGTGATCACATGACCGATGATACAAGTCATATGACTTCCCTTGCACTTCAGCTGCTGGAGAACAAGCATTTCCACGGCATCCGACGGTCGCAGCAAGGAAGCTGTTTGCTCCGTAGGTTGTTTGGCTCCCGTTATCCACCGACTGTGTTAGCCACTCTGCGCGGGACCAGGTCGGTATGTGTCAGTGTAGCTTGCTGTGTTTGCTCGCGGTATTCGTGTGCGCCGCCCGGGCACTGTATGCTCCGGATGAAGTCGGTGAGCTCCCCGGCATGAAGTTCAAGCCTAACTACCGACAGTGGTCCGGTTACCTGAAGGCCAGTCCGGGGAAGTTCCTTCACTACTGGTGAGTTTCTGATCGAACTGCGATGATCCAACTCTGATGGCTGCATTGCCTAGCATGCACTTCCTCATGGAAGCGATAGTATGTGCAGGTAGTTGGTTACGAGAACTTCAGAGTTATTGCTCAAAAATGTTAAATCACGCAGATTGAATGTTCCACAGTTACATCGTGTCAGATATATAATTTAACACCGTTAGTCACTAGTGCCACGGAACTGCGCAGGCGGCCACTTGCCCGTTAGCGAGGTTGAGTCGCAGGTCAGGGGGGACTGCAGGGTCTTCAGTGATGCACGCCACCTGCTCTAAGCAAAACACACACACACACACACACACACACACACATATTACGCAATCTCGTACCTACACACTGTAGTTCACAAACAGTTTAATTTATGGCTTTTGTCAGCTGACATGCAACCAGAGATCTTCTGGAACTGCTGATGTCAGGTCTTTCAAGTGTGTGTGTGTGTGTGTGTGTGTGTGTGTGTGTGTGTGTGTGTGTGTGTGTGTGTGTGTGTGTGTGTGTGTGTGTGTGTGTGTGTGTGTGTGTGTGTGTGTTTAGGTTTGTAACTTCTCAGGGAAACCCTCTGAAAGACCCAGTCGTCCTCTGGCTCAATGGCGGACCTGGTTGCAGCTCATTGGATGGATTTCTGTCTGAGAACGGTCCTTTCCATGTGGGTATACACACTCTCACACTAACGCACACACTGAATTAATGTGTCTTCAGACTACCACTCATCCCACTGCAGAGGCTATAAGATCCACATCAGATCAGTATCTGAGGTCCCCTTGGACTGGTCTGTGTGTGTTTGTGTGTGCAGCCATATACACTGGTTCTGGATTATTGGGAGTTTAAGCACCCCTGTATCTTCAGACTCTGACCTAACTGTTTAGCCTCTCAGTACTTCCTCAATACTGGTCTGCATGTTGTTAACAAGAAGGGTTCTCTGTGTGTGTGTGTAGGTGAATGACGATGGGGCCACGCTGTATGAGAACCCCTACAGCTGGAATCTGGTGGCCAACATGCTGTACCTGGAGTCACCAGCAGGGGTGGGCTTCTCGTACTCCGATGACCAGAAGTACGAGACCAACGATGACCAGGTGACATACGCACGTGCATACACACATGCTAGCTGACGCACTGATGGATTCTAACACAGTCTCTAAACGAGTTTGATAGTCTCAGTTTGTAGCCCTCAACACTGGATAGTCCAGATTGTGCCCTGTGTGCCATCCTCAATGTAGATCTTTAAATGCTGTGTGCCGTCCTCAATGTAGATCTTTAAATGCTGTGTGCCGTCCTCAATGTAGATCTTTAAATGCTGTGTGCCGTCCTCAATGTAGATCTTTAAATGCTGTGTGCCGTCCTCAGTGTAGATCTTTAAATGCTGTGTGCCGTCCTCAGGTTGCGGATGATAACTATTTGGCGCTGCAGAGTTTCTTCACCAAGTTCCCCAACTTCACTCAGAATGACTTGTTCATATTTGGAGAGAGTTATGGAGGAATCTACGCTCCCACCCTGAGTCTGCGAGTCGCAGCAGGGGCCACCAACAAGCTCAACTTGAGGGTTGGGTCTATACTATCCCCCAACACACACACACACACACTTATATTATCTACATATATATATTTATATTTTATTTATTTATTTGAGTGTGAAGTCTGTGTTCTAAGTGCTGTGTGCTCCCTTGCAGGGCTTTGCTGTGGGGAACGGCATCAGTAGTTTTGCCCTGAATGACCAGTCGCTCATCTACTTTGGCTACTACCACGGCCTGTTCGGAGAGGAGTAAGAGACCCTCTGCTGCTCTTGCTGATGCCGTTTGGTGCTCTTGGGTGGTCTTTGTTAATCATGTATGTGTCTCTGTCCTGATGTAGTCTCTGGCGTGACCTGAATGACAATTGCTGTAAAGATGGTGTCTGCAACTTCTACAACACCACAAAAGAAGCTTGCTCCATCTCGGTAATGTCGTGCGTGTGCGTGTGTGCGTGCGTGTGTGTGTGTGCACAAATATCACCCATTAAATAGATAGGAGCTGGCTTGCTGTGTAAAATTTGATGGTGTATACTGCGTGTGTGTGTGTACCTTGAGGTGTCTTGGTATGCTTTAAACTGTGTGTGTGGTGTGTCAGGTTAGCCAGGCATTCGGGATCGTGTACGAGTCGGGTCTGAATGAGTATGCGCTCTACCTGGACTGTGCCGGCGGCGCCAGATCCCAAACAGCCTATGGGAGGACCATGTCCCACCTCTTCAAGACCTACAGGAAGCACTGGCAGGCCAATAACGTAAGATCAGGAAGCACTGGCAGTCATTTCTGAATACCAATCAAAGCGCATACCTTCATCTTAAACCTGTCCTCTCTGTGCGTTTAGCCTAGCCGTCTTCATCTTAAACCTGTCCTCTCTGTGCGTTTAGCCTAGCCGTCTTCATCTTAAAGTCTTCTCTGGACATCTCTGTGCGTTTAGCTGTCTGCTTAATTAGCTACTACTGAAAGGAGGCTATACATGGACAGTGCAGGTAGTCTGAACACACAATGCTAATAGTTCTGTTGAAATTGTGTGTGTGTGTAGTTGCTGAGCAGCCCCCCCACCCTGGGCGAGGTCCCTCCCTGCATTAACAGCACGGCTCAGATGAACTGGCTCAACAGAGCAGACGTCAGGAAGGCACTCCACATCCCAGACACACTGCCAGCGTGGGACATCTGCAGGTACACACACACACACACACACCATCAGACTTCTGCGAGACAAAGTGGGTCATACAGGCAGCCTGGGCTAGATGTGTGCTTGGACACACTTTGACTTTCTGACATCAGGCATAGAGTAATATATATATATATATATAAATATATATATGTGTGTGTGTGTGTGTGTGTGTGTGTGTGTGTGTGTGTGTGTGTGTGTGTGTGTGTGTGTGTGTGTGTGTGTGTGTGTGTGTGTGTGTGTGTGTATAACATATATTATAATACACACACACACACACATGTGTATACACAATTCACATTTAGAGATGCCCACATAGTATGCAAATTGAGGGTTGCAGACAGGTTGCATTATATGATCATAACTGTCCCGTGTGTGTGTGTGTGTGTGTGTAGCAACCTGGTGGGGGAGCAGTACCAGACGCTGTACAGCACGGTGAAGGATGTGTACGAGAAGCTGCTGTCTCTTGGTCTCAGAGCCCTGGTCTACAACGGCGACACAGACATGGCCTGCAACTTCCTGGGAGACCAGTGGTTTGTGGAACAGCTTGGATACAAGGTGTGTGTGTGTGCGTTATTCTGTGAAGACCTACATTAGATTGTACACATCATTGGGAATAAGCCCTCCTGTGTTGGAGATGTTTAATATCCCATCTCCTTTTCAGCTGATTTTTAGATTTGTACCAACATGTAGCCTCTTGCCAGAATTCCCACATGGATTCTAACCTCTATGTATAAGGGGGTCGTCATAGTAACCTGCATGTATAAGGGGGTCGTCATAGTAACCTGCATGTATAAGGGGGTCGTCATAGTAACCTGCATGTATAAGGGGGTCGCCATAGTAACCTGCATGTATAAGGGGGTCGTCATAATAACCTGCATGTATAAGGGATCTGTATCGGTTCACGTAGACTGATCCTAGTTATCTTCCTGTTTGTAGTCCACTGTTCCCTACCAGCATTGGGTCTGTGATGACCAGATTGCAGGGTTCTTCCAGAAGTTTGGGAACATCACTTTCCTCACAATCAAAGTGAGTTCTCTTGCACACACACACACACACACACACACACACTCTCGCTGGTAAAGTCTGTGAGTTCATCATTCAATCAAGTTTCTTCTCCTTTCCATGCCCTTGAAGTAATGTGCTGATTGGCTGGAACAGGTTATGGTGCGGTGTGGGCCCCTTTGTGTCCAGAGCCAGGACTGTACCCACTCCCAACCAGAGGAGCTCTTCACTGAATTTGACACACACTTTATTGTATTAGAATCGTGGACTGCACCTTTAAGCTTGTCTTGAGTCATCGGTCATAACCTCATGTTTGTTTCAGGGTGCTGGTCACATGGTTCCTCAGTGGGCCCCAAGCCCCGCCCTCTCCATGCTGAAGAACTTCCTTCAAGACGGCCCTTACTGATCTCCCAGCAAGCACTTCCTGTTCATGCCCCTCATCCGCACTGATTGGTCCTCTTCCTCAGGAAGAGGAGGGGCTTGGACCATTGTGAATGTGAGATGATTTGTGTGTAGTCACTGGATGCTGTAAAGGGAATGTTTTGAATATGACTAATGTGCCCAGCTTTTGATAAATAAATTCATTTAAAAGATTTTGGTTTTCTTGGTTCTTCATGTCTTACATTTGGGGGGACTTCTCCACAGATGGAGTGATGTGTTCAGTAATGGCTGCTTCTCCACGGATGGAGTGATGTGTTCAGTAATGGCTGCTTCTCCACGGATGGAGTGATGTGTTCAGTAATGGCTGCTTCTCCACGGATGGAGTGATGTGTTCAGTAATGGCTGCTGAGCATCTCTGAGCACTGACTCATGTTGAGCTGGTGTTCATGCGGCCCACTTGAGTGTGTGATGTGTGCATATATTTAACGCAACCACACAGACAATATGGTGTGTGTGTGTAAATCTCTCCATGAGGCAGGAAGGTAAAACAAGGTAAAGAGTGCTGTGAAACACTCAGCTTTAATTGTAAAAATCCATATTTCTAATCCAATGCAACTGGACTGTGTTAGCAGCACGTGCTGGATGTCGCTTCCAACGTTGTTGTGGCTTTTAAACCAGGAAGTAAAAACACCGTTGGGCGTCAGGTTTTTCTTTTTATTCTTTCAAAATCACCCAACCCCAAAAATGTATTTGATTTCCCATAGAAACTGTAAACTCCCACACACCAATACTGATTTCCATACACATAAAAAAAATGCATTAGCGTTCTGTGGATCAACAATGTGATTGATGTAGGTGAGCGCGCGGTTTCAATGATTTGAGCCTCCTTTCAAAAGCAGGAGGAAAACAAACTGGTGTGTAATTACAACCTTTTCCAGTTAGATAAGGCAAAGTGCAGACAAACATTCATCAAAACACAACCAACCAAAAAGATGTTCAGCATAACCCTGCGGACTTCAGTCGAGCTTTAGAACAGTGGTTCAGGAGCGTTGCTCTGATTGAACAGTCAAGCCTATTACACATCTTTTGTAATGAAGTTGAAGTCATTCAACCCCTTCAGCAGTGGGCTAGGTACAGTAGCTAGTAATCGCTACTAGGCTACAGGAAGCAGAACGATCCCTTCCACTGACTAGCGTTAGAATGCTGAACTGAGTCATCACTATTCATCTCATTATTACAGAATAATCAGTTACCATGGTAACCAGACATGCCCCTGAAGACAGAATCCCTTTGATAAAATGAAAGCCCCATAGAAACCACTGTTTTAAAAACCATGTCACAAACACATGATTCAGTCCGTTAAAACAAACACACCCCACTTCTCCCATTGGCCCCAAATACTGCATTTATACTACAACAACAACAAAACACACAAATGGGTTCAAAGGTGAAGTGTGTGATGACTGGGCAGTCCTGTGGTAGGCACTCAGGGTCATACACACACCAGATGGGTGTTGGGTCAGTGGCACTCCTGAGGTCAAAAGGTCATGTTAAAACTGGAAAAGCTCCCAAGGCGTGTGTGTGATTCCTAAAAGGATTCCATAGTAATGTTTGAACTTTCAGGCATTGCTTAAAAATTTGCTTTAAAATACATGAAACATTAAAATCAAGCCAATTGTGTTGTTGACAATTAAAAATGTTACCGATGATGTTGTTAGTCTCCTTCAGTAGTGTGTGTGTGTGTGTGTGTGTTTCATTAGTGAGACATTCGACAAAGGGAGGCATGCTGCATGCAGGTTGTGTGTGTGTGTGTGTGACAGCAGTCTGCTGAGGCTATTCTCCTCTTTTCTTGCTTTTGATTGGCCCAGTCCTTAAGTTGCTGTTTCTTCAGTAAATCAGCATGTTGATGAGGTCAGTGCTTTTCAGCCAATGAGCCGTCAGAATGGTTGATGATGTCCTGATAGATGGAATTAGTAGTGGTTTGTCCAAAGATGAAGGCTCCGATGGTAACCATGACGATACCGTAAGCCACCAAGGCATTCCAACTACGGAGATAGAGCAGACACAAAGATGACAATAAATATGATTTCCACAATGATAAGATTGTGTGTGTGTGTGTGTGTGTGTATGTGTGTATATGTGTGAGATGCATCTGACAGCAGAGGCTGCAGTGAAAGCTTGTGATAGCTTATATATACAGTATGTGTGTGTGTTTGGATGGCTCCAAGGAATTTGTACTAAGTGTATTACCTGGCTGATCTCACATCAGTTTCAGACAGCTTAGCCTGAATCAGACACAGACCTAAGAAAGAGAGAGAGAAAGAAAGAGAGAGAGAGTGAGGGAGAGAAAGAGAGAGAGAGATTCATCAACACATCAACACAGTCTCATGTTTGGATTTGCTTGAACAGCGTCTCTGAGGATAAACCAACAGATCAGTCCTGATGATGTTGGAGGAGAGGAAGACGAGGGTGATGAAGGTCACGCACCTGGGAAGACGAAGATGAAGCAGGCGGCGAGGCCTCCGATGAGGGAGATGACGCGGCCGATGTCGGGGATGAAGAGGGCCAGGATGAGGGTGAGGAAAAACCAAATGACGGTCTGCAGCAGACGCCGCCTCCGCTCTCGAACTACATCCACCTCCACCTGCTCGCCACGGAAACGCAGCCATAGGCCCTCCAGCACTGCCCTGAATACACACAAACATTATATACACACACACACACACACACACACACAAGTTTTAACCTACTATAATATACTGGAATTTTAGGAGCCTCATTAACAGTTTTCACATCCCTGATGAACAGCTTCTTAACTGGCTAATTAACTAACACCCACATCATTACCAGCTGAATAACTGACCTTATTGTTGTATGGGGAGAGGATACACTGAACATGCTGGATGGAAGCTTGGACAAGGTACTACACAAAACCTGTAAGCACAGAGTTGTACCTTGTCTGGTATAGGGCTTTAGTTTGTTCAGTTTGGGTTTATATGTTTTGGGGTTGTGATTACCCTGTTTGGTAATAAATACAGCTATTTTTAAGGAAGCCACTGTCTCCTGCGCAGTGTCTCCATACCTGCAACCCCATTCCACCAGCCCACATCTCACATCGTGGGGTGGCCGACTCGGGCCATTTTGACACACACACACACACACACTCTCTCTCTCTCTCTCTCTCTCTCACCTGCCACAGAAGTGCAGAATGGGGTAGGAAGTGACCACACAGACGACGATGAAAGCTCGGGCGATTGCCACGGCGATGTCATCAGAAGGGTATGACATCAGCACGTCCTGATTGACATTTGAGCCGAATGACAGGAAGCCACACACACCTGCAAAGGAAGTCCCGCCCACAAGTATGAGACATCAAACTGTAATACACCATGCGGTAAACCCCACACAACAACACACATGCACATACACACAGACACAATTCTGTCACATGACTCTCTACTTCTCTCTCTCACACACACACACTCACACACACACACACACACACACACACACACACACCTGTGCCTGTATAGACAAAGAGGCAGATGATCATGCCAGCTGTGACCACGCCCCCCCAGGGCCCGAGGTCCCGCCTCCTCATGCTGTTAAATACAGGAACACTGCTGATGTGGCACTGATAGAGAGGGATAGAGAGAGAGGGGGGGAGAGAGAGAGAGAGGGGGGGGGGAGAGAGAGAGGGGGGAGAGAGAGGCGGGGGGGGGGGGGGGGGGGAGAGAGAGGCGGGGGGGGGGAGAGAGAGAGGGGGGGGAGAGAGAGAGAGAGGGGGGGGAGAGAGAGGCGGGGGGAGAGAGAGAGAGAGAGGGGGGGGGGAGAGAGAGGCGGGGGGGAGAGAGAGAGAGAGAGGGGGGGGGGAGAGAGGGATAGAGAAAGAGAGGGGGAGAGAGAGAGCAGGGAAAGGGGGGGATAGAGAGAGGGGGAGAGAGAGAGAGAGAGAGAGAGAGAGAGAGAGAGAGAGACAATCCTGTATTAAACCACCACCTTGCTTGTGGTTTAATGTACAACATTAAAATCACACACACACATACACATCAAAATACACAAAATATCACACACACAACAGCCCCTTCCTAAGCTACAAAAGACTATTCAAGCACAGTGATAGAGAGAGAAAGACGGAGAGAGACAGAAAGAGAGACAGAAAGAGGGAGAAAAAGAGAGACAGAAAGAGAGAGAGAAAGAGAGTAGGGAAAGTAAAGTGAAAAGTAGAGGGCCACAATCAGTGTTATCTAATAACAAGAGACATGCAGTGAATCACATGCAGGACTTAATGCAGTTTACCACACACACACACACACACACACACACACACACACACACACACACACACACACACACACACACACACACACACACACACACACACACACACACACACACACACACACACACACACACACACACACCTGGAAGCCAAAGCAGATGGTGGGTAGTGCATTAAACACCGCTGTCCAGGATGACGGCCTGCAAAAGAAACAAGAACTCAGAGCATGTTTGGACTTCAATTCCCATAATCCCTGCACATGAGATCGTATTGGAGAGAATGATGGGAAATGCTGTTCTTACCTGGTAGGGATGTATCCTGGGGTCACCTCCTTATCAGGCCAGAAGTATTTAATGATGACCACGGTGGTCACGTACCAGGTGCCAATCACACTCAGGGCGCTGCCATGGAAACCACAGAGAAGGTAAAGTCAGCCCTTCACATTAAAACAATAAAAACACCTAGCCAGCCACAGAGATGTACAACTTCACAGAACATAATGTGATCCAGGGACGAAAAAGTTGAGTGAGTGAGTGAGTGTGTGAGTGAGTGAGTGAGTGGGTATACATCATACCTGGCGTATTTCTGGAAGCCAATTTCTTTGGGGATGGACAGGGGCAGGATGACCAGCACTGATGTTATGGTGATGGTGAACTTCCGGTTAGTGTACCAGTGAGCATTCACCACAGCCTCAGACTCCTTCGCCATACCACCAATCACTGTAGTACACACATGCACACGCACACACACAAAGACAAACACACTTTTAAATACAAACTGTGTATTGAATGTGTCTTTGAAACCAGTTCCACATAACCTGCCTCTACACTCTTGTCATTTCTACATCCCTGTTGCCACATTAGAAATTACACTAGGACATCAATGTGTGTGTTTCTCAGGTTTCATTGGCTGTATTGGCTGTGTGTGTATGTGTGTGTGTGTGTGTTTCTCAGGTCTCACTGGCTGAATTGGCTGTGTGTGTGTGAGTGTGTGTGTGTGTGTGTGTGTGTGTGTGTGTGTGTGTTTCTCAGGTCTCACTGGCTGAATTGGCTGTGTGTGTGTGAGTGTGTGTGTGTGTGTGTGTGTGTTTCTCAGGTCTCACTGGCTGAATTGGCTGTGTGTGTGTGTGTGTGTGTGTGTGTGTGGTGTGTGTGTGTGTGTGTGTGTGTGTGTGTGAGAGTGTGTGTGTGTGTGTGTGTGTGTGAGTGTGTGCGTGCGAGTGTGTGTGTGCGAGTGTGTGTGTGTGTGTGTGTGTGTGTGTGTGTGTGTGTGTGTGTGTGTGTGTGTGTGTGTGTGTGTGTGTGTGTGTGTGTGCGTGCGTGCGTGCGTAAGAGAGGCAGAGAGACTCACGCTTCTCCAGCTGGTCCCCAATGATGATGAGGAAGGCTATGCAGGTCCCAAAGGTGTAGACGGCGGTGGCGACCTCACACACTACCCCAACGACACGCCCACACACGGCGCGCACCACCTCCTGATACGTGCCCTCATTACTCACCTGCAGGGGAGAACAGCTGATTTACACACACACACTAATGACACTGGTGTGTGTGTGTGTGTGTGTGTGTGTGTGTGTGTGTGTGTGTGTGTGTGTGGGTATATAACATCAACACATTAGTGGTACTGGTGTCAGTGTATTATTAATGACACTGTGTGTGTGTGTGTGTGTGTGTGTGTGTGTGTGTGTGTGAATGCATTACAATTAGAGTGTGTGTGTGTATACTCACTTTTGAGCAGTACGCCAGGATGACAAGCCCACTGATTATGAACACCTGCATGCACTGTAAAGAGGAAGTGAGGTCAAAGTTAAATCAACGTTCCGCTGACCATTTGTCTACTTTTGCTGATGCAGAGGCATCCTACACACTAGGGACCAGACAAGAGGAAGTGTAGATTTCACAAGAGGGAAACTGCTTCTGTGTGTCTGTGTGTCTGTGTGTCTGTGTGTCTGTGTGTCTGTGTGTCTGTGTGTCTGTGTGTCTGTGTGTCTGTGTGTCTGTGTGTCTGTGTGTCTGTGTGAGTGTGTGAGTGTGTGTATGTATGTGAGTGTGAGTGTGTATACGTGTGTATGTGTGTATACGTGTGTATAAGTGTGTGTGTGTATAAGTGTGTGTGTGTGTGTGTGTGTTCTCACCATCTGCATGACCAGTCCAACAGTTATTCCTCCAGCCATATTGAAGGCGGCAGGGAAGTTGAGAAGCCCCGCCCCCAGCGCAGCAATTCACCACAATGAAGATGGCCGCTACCGAAGAGGTCCCGCCCCTGCTCTGCTGTGATTGGATGGGCGGCATTTCTGTGTCTACACTGGGGCTCTGGAGAAGCCTGGCTCTCTCACCAGCATCATCGCTCAGCCGCCAATCACCTGCTTCGCTGTTCACTGCCATGTCTGCTCGAGACATGATTGACCCCCCCCACACTCACACACACACACACACACACAGACAGACTAAAGGTGCCGAGTGATGGCTGTGGCCAAAGCAGAGAGAGCAGGTGCTCAGTCCTGTCTGCAGTGGGGCAAGGCCTAAAGGAACACTCAGGAGATTTTACCATGGACACCAAACATCGCCATAGACATGAGTCCTGGATCTCACACACACACACACACAAAACACACCTGACACACACAAAGGGTGACTTCTTTGGAGCAACCTGGCAACACACACAAACAAACAAACAAACAAACAAACAAAAACAAACACACACACACACACACAATGCCCTGTGGAAAAGCGGAGAAAGACAGAACACATAATTACAAAGTGGACATAAAGGGGTCAGAAATATGCTGAGACAGAGACATGCTGAGACAGAAATGCTGAGACAGAAACACTCTTAGACAGAGACACTCTGAGACACTCTGAGACAGAAACATTCTGAGACAGACACGCTGAGACGTGCCTTATCTGTCTGCACTCCTCCACTGATTATAGACGCTATAATTGCATCATTTACTGTGACAAACTGGTCATGCTCCGCAAAACTGTCATGTCGGCAATGTTCCAGGGGTCAGTCTCCCTGAGCAGCAGCAGCCGGCGGCAGGATGTCACGGGACTTCCAGCGGTGCCAGGGATTGCATAAATTACGCTGATGCGTGACTCTCACACACCTAGCCCACCGTGCACGAGCAAGATCCACATGAGGAATACTTACCATAACTGACAGGCACAAATGCGCCGGTCACTGCAACAGTGCAGTCAGACCATTAACTCAAAGCTCAGGAGATGAACCGCACACACAATTTAACTGAGGCAAGTTCTATGAAATGAAGTCATGCAGGGACCCAGAGTTCTCTGAAGGGAAGAGCGCCCTAGCTTAATGACTGAGGTCATCACCACACCACCTGTACCTAACATGCTGAGCCCGTTACCATCCGACAGGACAGCTATGAGAACCCCCCCCCCCCCCCACACACACACACACTTGGGTTGCTCTTTCAAAACTAGACTGAAATAAAAAAGACTAGACTGAGGATCCTGATTTTACTTGAAGTGACTTTTTGAGTCCAACCCAACAGCAAGGGTATCAACCAACCCTTTTGTCCGATCTCACATCACCGCACTCCTGACATGTTCCTAGTCCAGTCGCTTAATGCACCACCCAAGCAAACAACCCATGAAGGACACTACAAACCCGGCTATCAACCTAAACACAATCACATACACCTCCATTCACATACATACCAGATAAACGGGTCAAGAAACAGGATTAAAAGTCCGGGACTGTTTTAACTCACAAAGACCTGTCATCAACTAGTGCATCTGTGAATGAGCGAAGGATCTTTGTTATTGTTAGAGAAGCCGCCAAAGCTAACCTGTTTCAGTCTGCAACGTTCAGTCAGTCTCGTATTTCCACCGGACGCAAAGCCACGCTACTCCACCGTTGCATTGTCAAAGTGGCCAGCGCCTCGGACGTGTGAAACGTTTTGTTGATGGACTGTTTTAAAACACAGACGTTAAAAGCCTCCCCAGTGCGCTAAATCTTAGGAGCGCTACTGCACTACTGCTGATAAAGCACTGCAACACGTGACTGTCACGTGATTCCGAGTCGGTGACATCATCATTCGCATCTGATGGACCTACGTTAAACTTACATCCCATTGATCATCAGAGCAAAGGTGTCAATTTACTAACATATGATTGCTCGTGGGATAAATCCTTTTGTATACAATAGTTAATGCATTTATCCTGAAGCGACACGCCAACATACTGGCACAACTAAGCACGTAGATGTATTCAATATTGAACGCCTGTATTCAGTACTATTGGATTTAGGCGTAGGCCTATGCGTAATTGTGTGTTTGGGTGGGGTCGTTCGTGGCAGGGGGTTGAAGTTTAAAGGTATTGATTAATCACTTGGTGAGACATTAGCCCCGTTTACGCTGTGGGGCCACCAGTCCAGGAATTTAATTTAGTCCTAGTCCTGGATCAACGCATTGCAACGCAACGGTGTGAAGCCCGAATTATAGATCTGCGTCGGTGTCCGTCCGTTTTACGGATGGGCGGGGAAACAGATTCGGACGTACTGTTTTTGATTTATACTTCTCCGACGGCTGTGGGTGTTGAAAACAATTCACCGCCAGAACAGTAGGTGGAGCAGCGGTTTTTTGGTCACAGACGAGCTACTACGCAACCTCTTTGAGTGATAGAATTCGTTGATTGTTTATCTCCCTCCTCCCAGCTGTCACGTCATCAAGAGCAACAGGTGTAGTCACATGGGTCTTTGAGACACACTTCTTTACAATGTATAGTCTGTCTAACGCTATATATTCACTTGAAAAGGCAAACTTATCTCCATCATGGTAGGTATTATTTGTGTGAAAAATAGTAGCAATCTATAACAAAATGATATGCTTATCTTACATACACTATAGAAACTATTAAAAACGATTCAATGAAATGAATACTATCTTATTTTCTTTGGTATTTTTTGTCATATTCAGATTTGTAATGATGATTGCTGGGTAATATGTATGCTGTTGTCCAATGTCAAGTCTCTATTTGATCATGTGACGAGACGATATGATAGTTTAGGCGCAACATCTGAACGTCAAGACCAACAAGCTGACTGGGCAAATAAATATCTGTGACCACGTGATTACAGGAGGCAAACTGGTATCAGGGAAGAAGTTAAAAATAAACGGTCATCTGGAGAGTTTAAAAGAATACAAAACGAGGGGGAATCTACTGTATGGAGATATTTCTGCTTAGTAGTCAACGGGGATTGATTAAACCTGGATGGTTGGGGGAGAGAGATGAACGTCAAAACCGACAAACTGGGCCAGAGGCAAAAGCACCTGCAAGCTGAAAACAATGGCTTTCAAACATAAGCGTGATAAGGCATTGAACATTCCATATTTAAATATCTTAATAAGTAGTCAAGTCAACGTGTCTGCCTCACGTGATGGAGAAGTTCGTTTTTGAGAGTAAAATAAATCACATTTAGGATAATAGCCTTCTTCTTGTGTGCAGGGATTTTTTTTTATGTCCTAGCTGTGACAACGCGATTACAGGAGGCAAACTGGTATCAGGGAAGAAGTTAAAAATAAACTGTCATCTGGAGAGTTTAAAACAACACAAAACGAGGGGGAATCTACTGTATGGAGATATTTCTGCTTAGTAGTCAACGTGGATTCTATGGATTAAACCTGGATGGTTGGGGGAGAGAGATGGACGTCAAAACCGACAAACTGGGCCAGAGGCAAAAGCACCTGCAAGCCGAAAACAATGGCTTTCAAACATAAGCGTGATAAGGCATCGAACATTCCATATTTAAATATCTTAATAAGTAGTCAAGTCAACGTGTTTGCTTCACATGCTTCTCCCCTGTACAAAAGCGTCGGCTAAATGACTAAATGTAAATGTAATGATGGAGAAGTTAGTTTTTGAGAGTAAAATAAATCACATTTAGGATAATAGCCTTCTTCCTGTGTGCGGGGATTTGTTTATGTCCTAGCTGTGACAACACGATTACAGGAGGCAAATTGGTATCATGGAAGAAGTTAAAAAGAACTGTCATCTGGAGAATTTAAAACAATACAAAACGAGGGGTAATCTGTATGGAGATATTTCTGCTTAGTAGTCAATGCGGATTCAATGGATTAAACCTCGATTGTTGGACTATGTAGATCGTTTTATAACAAACTTTGTGCACTTAAAGTTTAAAAAAAAAAGAACCTGTCAGCTGGAGAGTTTAAAACGACACTCGAGGGGAAATTTACTGTAGGCCTATGGAGATATTTCTGTCGGATGGCATCATATTCTATGCAGATTCTAATGAGGCTGTTTGATATGTCCAATGTAAGAAGTGTGAAGCTTTAATGAAATATGATTGATGCCATCCTCTTTCTCCACAACATGGATTAAACATCGATGGTTGGACTATGTAGATACTTTTATAAGGAATGTGTCCGTGTACTTACATTTTTCAAGAAAAAAGATGATCTTCAATGGTAAGACTTGTTTTATTCGCGCCTCTTCTGGTGTAGCATATAACGTGAGTTTTATTTAGGCATATCAGATGCATAGCGTGTGTAATGTGTAGGCCATTTCATTCCGTTCTTGCAATGTGAATAATTCATTTCAATATGCTTATCTCCCTTTTGTGCGCGATTGTGCGTTTAACGGGGCTTGTTTGTGTGAGCCAGTGCATTTATCATTCATCTGTTGATGCTCGAGTTTAATAAAGGCAGGCTATTCTTAAGAAACGTATGTAAATGTGTCAGTAGTATGAACAGTTGAGACATTGACTCATTGGGGTTCGGACTAAATATTTTACTTGCTGTCGGGCTGGGGTAGGGCTGGGACAAGTCAGCGCGATAAGGCATTGAACATTCCATATTTAAAATATTTTAACTTGCCGGCATAGTCGCCCCATAATGCCGTGTGGCGGGCACATACTTTTCTCTATGTGATGCAGCGCCCAACGATGTTCTTTAACAATGTTCCTTAACAATGTTCCTTACTGTTCTAATTGCATGTCGTTGTTCTGTGTTGGGACGGAGTTTATACAGGTGTGTGACGGTAGCACAGTCTGTTCGTGATAACTTGTAGCAGGGCATAAAGCCCGTGCCATTTTGACATTGTATTGTGTTTAGTGTTTAATTAAAAGCCATAACAAATATTCCACACTTCCGTGATTTGTTACAATATCTTAATAAGTAGTGAAGTCAACGTGGATTCTATGGATTAAATTCATTTATTGACACATCTTTTCAGGACGGCCACAGCGCTTTAAAACGACGTGTTTATAAGTTACATTATTCAAAGATGGAAGATAAAAGGCGAGATAATCGCCAGGTGTAATAAGCCTACTTTCTCATTATGTGTGTGTGTTAGGGTTTGTAATACAATGGTGTTGGCTGCAAGTTAACTCCACTTCACGTTAATGTTAGCTTTTGTATATGAGCATTCATTTCAACTGTTCCATCATCTGAAATATCACGGTGTCGAAAAACAAACCTTTGATCTAACAGAATATTCAGTATGGAATGGGAATATTTCAGAGCAGTAGGGCTATATTTTATCGCGTTTGACAAATATGCTCCGATTGCTGTGATGTCTCCTGTGAGAATGGGATAGTATTCTCTCCTATGAATTCGCGGTCATTTGAGCGTCCTTATAGGCTAAGTGTTTCAGAAATATCTTCAGACCTCTTCTGTTATGTTTGTTCATAATCAACTAGAAGAAGCTTGTGAGACGGTCTACAGGCTATTCATAAAAAACATAAGTAAATGTGTCATTAGTATGAACAGTTGAGACATTGACTATGTCTGGTTGGATTCCGACAATATATTTGAATGGCTGTCTGGCTCGGGCACTACTCTGTCGGACGCAGGCCGGGCTCGGACAGAAATATTCGGCTGATCCTTACTCTATAACAGAATAGAACAGATAGGGAATGAAACAGGAAATGTGAGATTCCGGAAATGATGTCGTTAGGAAATGATTTCGTTAGCGGACCAATCACAGCCAAGGGGGTATCCGTCGCTATCCGTTCGTATCCGAAAAAGTTACAAAAATCGAGAGGTGCACGTCGGTGTGGATGGGCTCGGATGGGCGTTCCACCACGGGGAAGGGTGTTGCCAAGGCGTGGCTATGTGTCCGTCTCCGTCCAAACGGATAACTATAAATCTAGCATGAGTGTGCCTCTTAACGGATTAACGGAGTCGTATAGGTATAACGGCACTTTAAAGGCTTGTATTCTTAAAGCCCAATGTATGGTTGTCCCTTTTCGGAGGCCGAAATATACTTCTACGACTTGTGGTCACACAGTTGCCTCGACGGACTCGTTTTCATATATGGTTCTCCGACGGTTGTGGGTGTTGCAAAGCAATAATAATAAAAAAGATGGTGGCGGACCTAACTCCGTAGATGGTCGTATATGTACATAAAAGTTGTTTGTTTGACTTTTTTTTTGCTTAGATTTTTTTAAAGTTACAGAGAAATAGACTGTGCTATGTAAAAAACCCATTATTGTAACTGAAAAATGTGTCTGAGGGGATTTGTGAGGTGTCTGAGCCAGTTATCTACTCCAATTGCCTTCATTTATCTGGTTGTTTCATGAAGTGTTATAGACTTTGTAGTGAGATTGTAGTACATTAGTATTGTGATACCATACTTGGACTGTAGCATAGTGGTACAACTAGAGCTTCCCATTATTTTAGTAATTTAATTATAAAATATTAAATACTAAATTTAATGATTATTACATTTTATGAGACTGATTTAATTAAACTAATGTAACAACCCCGGTTTCACCTACAGCGTTCAAACTCAGAATAGTGTCACCAGAATACTAATCACCCACACCTGTCACTTCCCTACTTATACCTCACACTCCCTTCACTCTGTGTCTGGTCTCGCACTTCAAGGACTACATTCGCGTCCCTGCATTCCTGACGTCCCATTACCGCCTTTCGAGAAAGATTTAATCATTGTTTTTTGTCATAGCCATAGTTATAGTTTAGTTCTCAGTTTCGCCGAGTTAGACTTGTGTGTTTTGTTTCACGCTACGGCGTCCGGTTTAGTTAGTTTAGAGAGTTGGACTCTGTCATTTCCTTTCTGCGCCTTCCGTGCCCTTTTGCCTCAGTTGTCTGTCAGCGCTTCGAGCCTGTGCCCCTCCGTGGGTTTGTCCATGTTTATATACGTGTGAGAGGATCTGTTCCTCATCATCTGCGTTCCCTGCAACCTGTCGTGTTTGTTCTCTGCCTGTTCGTCCGCAATAAACTCTGTTTCCGCAAATACATCTCTGTGTCCGTCAGTCCCGTGACATCTACAGAGTTTGGTCCGCCATCTTTTTTTTTGTGGAGCTTAGCGCTCTTGAGACATGAGCAAGCTGGGGCACACTCGCACACCATGAGGGGGGAAGAAAGGAAAAAGGGGGGAAGAAGAAAAGAGAGGAAAAAAGAGAGAAAAAAGGGAAAAGGAGGGGAAAAAAGAAGGAAGGGATTTTGTATGGCCTAATCCTCCATGAGTAAAGTTTTTTAATGTTGATGTACATCATAAATTATTTTTAAAACATTTAACTTCTGATTTTGTATGCATTACTATGAGAGCAGAGGTTTCAGGTTCGAGTCCCACCGTTGGCAGAAATTGAGGTTTGCATTATTTCATGCAAAGCTCATTTTCATTATTGGAAATCACAATTTGTTTGCATATTACCTTTTATTAACCTTATATTAGTGAGATATGGATAATTCTACATTGAATATTTCAATACATATATGCATTTATGAGAGAAGAGTTGACCCCAAAGTTCCCGGTTCCGAGTCCCACCGTTAGCAGAAATTTAGCTGTGCATTATTTACTGCAAAGTTCAATTTTTACTGGAAATCACAATTTGTTTGCATATTACTTTTAATTTACCTTATATTAGTGAGATATTTATAAATCTACATTGAATATTTCAATGCAAGTTCATGTACAGTTATGTGTGAGGTACTTTAATTGTTTCACAAAATATTTGTGTTCCAATTAATACGTCCTTCTATTCACAAAAGAACAATGTATAAATCTTTGTTGTAAACAAACTTTTATTTGCAATAACAAATTCAACAACAACAACTATAGCATAATATATATTATACAATATAATAATATATATCAGAAAACATATACAGAACTATATACAGAAAGTGTGAAACTGGGAGGGAAAGGGGTTGAGGGGCACTAAGCCAGTGTCCATGCCTCTGGGGGGGGGGGACAATTTATTCATTTATTTTTCATGCATTTTTTTTTAGCCTCCAACCACTGCTCCTTGGGAACAGCCTCTACAGAGGGGCAGTATATAATGTCCTTGTACTGGCTGTGTCCAGTCTCCGCTGTCCTTAACTGCCCACATTTCTTGCACGTGTTGCGCAGAACACCGCAGGTCCGTTTTCGGACTGGAGCAGGAGCGGCAGAGGAGAGGCTGGCACCCAGAGCCTGTGGAGCAGCACCCAGCACAGGCCCCTGTGAGGTCACTGGACCCAGCATGAACAGCTGAGGGCCCGAGGGTGGAGCAGGGAAGAGTTCTCGCTGGGGGCACGAGTTCACAGCCGCCGGTGCGACGGCGGACGATACCTTCCTCTTCACCTGTGCCTGGCCCACGGTGCTGCCAGCCTGGGGGTACTGGTGAACTGGGCCTGGTTGGGGGGGGTGCAGATGGTGGGCACACATTAGCAGGGAGGAGAGGGTCAGTCGCCACAGACAAGTGGCTGGGCAGGTCCAGTCCTTGCACCACCACGTTGCCCTGCCTCTACACCCTCTTGTTGTGCCACTGTACCAGGGTGGGTGGTGTGGCTCACGTCTACAGCAGCCCGTGAGAAAAGACAAAAACATGAGTGTGAATATGTATGACAGGGCACAGAGGGAAAGTAGTAAGACAATAAATATTCCTGACCTGCTGGTTGGTGCGGGCCAGAGAGAGCTGGTGCCTCAGCTCCACCAGATACTCTGCCATGCTGTCAACTCGGTCCATGCCTGGCACCCCAGAGTCATCCACAGCCTGAGAAAGAAAAAAAAACATAAAAACCGATGAGTGACACATTTTGTAAACAGATGTGGGACAAAATGCAGATACAGTGATTTTACTTCTTTACACACAATTATGAATGTACATAACCCAGACTCATCAGGAGAGGCTTGGACACCTGGCTGCAGCATGGTGGAAGCAGTCAGGGAGGAGCTTGGAGGCAGCAGCAGTCAGGTTCCCCACCCACCAGTTCCTGCAGCAGTACTGGCTCAACTCCCTCCTACTTATTCTCCTGTCCACCAGAAGATCAGTAAGGGCTAGCACCCCTTCCTGCCTGAGCTGCTCCCTCGTCATCTGCCGCAACAGAGCGAGGTCCCCTGCATCCCACTCAAAGGTGCATGCATGAAGGTGTGGTAGAGCATCGGTGGTGGTGCCGCCGACAGCCCGCCTCCTCATGAAGTGCCAGGTGTACCTGGTCTGCAGCTTACTCGCCCCCTCACTCACGCAGCGGCCACAGTCCACGTATAGCAGGACTGGGGGTGGAACAGCTGCTTGGTGGTACCGCTCCATCACTCCATCCTGTCCAGTCCCAGCCCCTCCTGCACTGTCACGACACTGGTTAGGATCTAGCCAACCTCGTTGCCAATGGAGGTCATCCAAAGAGCTGTCCCCCTGCCACGGCCAGTCAGCTTCTTTGTGATCTGAAATTTGATAACAGTGATGTTTAATATTACGCACTTTTTTTCCCTACAGCAGTAAGTGTATGTAGAATAAATACACAGCACACATTTATAATAACTGCTTATAATTTAAATCAATGTTATGAGCTAACTAACTAGAACCATACAACAGGTACAATAAGCAAATAGGTACAGTAGTCAACAAGTAAACACTGAATGTGAGCATGCTTTGAACAATACACTGAGACACTGCAGCACATAAACAAACACTATTGTACCGTTATCGTTATCAATAGCAATCATATTATGCATGATCAGTTACAGTAGTTGTATGATATACGAGAAACGAAGCTTAACACCGCTGGTCAGGCGTCATACACAGATAGCAAGCTAACTAGATGGTTAGCTTACTGATACAAGCTTTCAACAACTACTTTAATCACTGCCAATACTCGGCCGTTTGGCTGTTTCAGCTCAGAGTAACATTATAGTAGTTACACATGGCTGTTTCCATTCATAACAATGTTGTAGTTATAAGACGTAGCATAATCTAGTTCATAATGTAACCGTTACATCGGTGCACGTATCTTTAGTGAAAGCGTTAACGTTAGTTAGGCTTGTCAATCAATACAATATGGACATGAAACGTGTGTCCGTCTAAGAGAAAAATAAAAACATGTCATGGTTAGTTACTTACTTACTTACTTTGACTTTGACGAGTTGTCGTAGCTTCAGCCATCTTGAGGAGCTTGCGTCTGCGTAACTTGGCAACGTAACGTCACACAAGTGCAAGCCAAGTTCTCGAGTATGAAGAGAAGCGCCGCTATTGGCCCAGGTCCATTCTCGTTCCGCGGCTGGATTGGATACTGAGAATGGATTTGAAAGGCGAGGATTGGCCGACGAGACCCGAGCGGTCCTGCTCCAAGTAGGGCTGATTAACTGAAACACGGAGCTGCCGGTAGCCCTGCCCGTTGGAAACAGCATGTGAACCAAACCACTTTGAGGAATAGGGGGAACATGATTTTTCAACACTTAAAAACACATATTTTTTTACGTCTATAATTAGCACCGCTTGTGTCGTCGTATTTTTATTTAAAAAAAAAAAATTAAATTTTTTTTTTTTTATCGATTGGAACTTCGTAAATGGAGTTTAGAAAAAAACGTCTTCTTTACATGTTCTTAATTAAATTTTTTTTTTTTTATCGATTGGAACTTCGTAAATGGAGTTTAGAAAAAAACGTCTTCTTTACATGTTCTTACTGCGTTCGAGAATGAGATAAATCTCTTTACATATCGTGTATCATAGCGGCAGCGACAGGGGACAGAGGAGGAAACAGTCTGACAATCTGACCGTGTAGGCTACTGGGATGATTAACTGAAACACGGAGCTGCCAGTAGCCCTGCCCGTTGGAAACAGCATGTGAACCAAACCACTTTGAGGAATAGGGGGAACATGATTTTTCAACACTTAAAAACACATTTTTTTTACGTCTATAATTAGCACCGCTTGTGTCGTCGTATTTTTTTTTAGTTTTCAATGATTGTTGGGGGGGACAACTTTATGGTAGGGGGGGACACGACCCCCCCGTCCCCCCCGGGATCTCCGCCTATGCCCTCATGCCTACTTTGGATATATCTTCAAACATTTGAGGTTGGCCAATTTCCTGTTAGAGGTAATCGCAGGAGTGAACAGATCTGAAGAGTGTCTGGTGTCAGCGCATTAGTTTCAAACCAAGTCAAGGAGACACTAAGCAAAATGCCTCTAAGGAAGGTTTGTTCCTTTAGACTAAATATGCTGAAAAATGTATTCATATTCGCCTTGATGGCTTTTTTCCCTTTTTTTATGGAGGAGCTCAAAGAATACGTGCTACAACACTGATCAGCCGCACGAGGCCGGTGCTTTACTTACCAGTGACCTGGGAGAATTATTGACCTGCTCAGCAATAATCCGAGGGGACATGGAAGGACTTAATAAGGAGGATCTCAGCAGACTTCTGAAGAAGAAAAAACATGAAGGTTTGCCAGAGTCTTTCTATCTCAATTCAACAAAGGATTGCAGTGCTTACATCAAAGACAGGGGCTTTCTAACCGTAGCCCTCAGTGAAGAAGAGAGGGACTTTCCTATTGCCTATTCAATGGTGATCCATGAGAAGATCGAGATGTTTGAGAGGCTCCTCAGAGCTGTGTACACACCACAGAATGTGTACTGTGTGCATGTGGACAAGAAGTCTCCAGAAAACTTCATGAGGGCTGTGGAAGCCATTGTTTCTTGTTTTCCAAATGTGTTTGTGGCAAGCAAACAGGAGAGGTTGTTTATGCCTCTTGGTCTCGAGTCCAAGCTGACCTGAACTGCATGAATGATCTGATGGACTCGACTGTCGAGTGGAAGTACCTTATCAATACCTGTGGAACTGACTTCCCCATCAAAACCAACACAGAGATGGTGCGAGCACTAAAAGTGCTAAATGGACAGAACAGCCTAGAGTCTGAGGCAACTCCTGGGCACAAGAAAGCTCGCTGGGAATACCACCATAATGTCACTGAGTCTGGTGTCATTCGGACTGGCATTAAGAAGAGCCCCCCTCCCATCAGTACCCCAATGTTCTCTGGAAATGCTTACTTTGTGCTGTCGAGAGAGTTTGTGGAGCACTTGTTTAAAAACCCAGAGGCTAAAGCTTTGATTGAGTGGGAGAAGGACACATACAGTCCAGATGAGCACCTTTGGGCAACTCTTCAGCGAATGCCAGGTATGCCAGGGTCCAGCCCTCCCAACAACAAATACGACATGTCAGACATGAACTCCATAGCCCGTCTAGTGAAGTGGATTCATCATGAAGGAGATGTAAGGAGGGGGGCATCTTATCCCCCATGCAATGGAGGATACATAAGAGCAGTGTGTGTGTATGGTGCCGGTGATCTCAACTGGATTCTCAGGCATCAGCATCTTTTTGCCAACAAATTTGACCCAGAAGTCGATGACAATGCACTTAAGTGCCTCGAGCATTACTTACGCTATAAAACTTTAACTGGTCAATCACTTCAGTCTGCTGAAAAATCACACATAATGAAAAGGTAATTCATCATTCTACCAGAATTATGTATGTGTATTTATTTGGTCTATACGTAATTGCTTGAAAATAAGTATATAAACTACTTTATAGCCTACATGTGATGCACTTTGGCGCCTATGAAGCGGAGCTGCGTGCGCAACCTGGGCTGAGTGTGACATTGATGAGCGGTGCGCCTCCGCGCCTTGCGCTGAAAAGTTGAGAATATTTCAACTTTTAAGCGCACCTATAAAACGCTAGAAAGAGACGACGCGCGGCGGATAAAAGGCGCACACGATAGGCGCGCCGTACCATAGGAAACAATGGTTTTCCTATAGCGTCACATTTTTAGAAACGCGTTTGGTGTGTTTCGGCCCTCTCCAAGTACAGCGTCAGGTGTCGCTCGACGGGCCCATCCTCAATCTCAGTACAGCGTCAAATTTTCTCGAATTTGCTCATGTTCAAATACGTGCTGTTTTCAAATCATCGGGAGTATCAAATTATATATATACAGTAGCCTACACTTGAAAAGGCAAACTTATCTCAGTCATGGTTGTTATTATGTTTTGGGGAAAAGTAGCAATTTATAACAAAATCATATGTTTATCCTACATACACTATAGAAACTATCAAAAAACGATTCAATTAAATTAATAATTTTCTTTGGTATTTTTGTGATTAGCAATGATGATTGCTGGGTAATATGTATGTTGTTGTCCAGATTCAGGTCTCTATTTGATCATGTGACAATACAATACTATAGTTAAACCAATTCGTTTGAGCACATTCATTAAGCACAGCACAACTACTACTCGTAACAATGCCTTTTAAGCACAAGAGTGGAAGTAGAAAAGGGCAAGAGAAAAAAGAACAGGAGGAGCTCCATGCAACAGGTAACCTACGGCTATTGTGATAGATATACATTTCAAGACAAGTTATAGCCTACATACATTATGGTAGGGCAGGATTACTAGGCTACAAGTTGGGTAAATAGTGGTCGCTATTATCATTACTTTCTAACATTTTTTACGGTAAGAAATGTTCCTGCTGAGAGTCAAACAAGACTTAGTTCATTGTGTACACACCCATCGCTTCTGAAATATGTAAGGTTGATTCATTAAACACTATATCGATAACAAACACCTTTGATTAGCGTTTTCTTTAGACGCGGTTGCGGAAGTAGGGAACGATACGATTTTTTTTTATTTCATTTTTTTTTTAGCGTTCACTAGGGGGGCCCGTCATAATATCTTGCACCTGGGCCCGTCGTTACGCCACTGGACAGACTGTTACATGTTTATCCTTCCCGTTGGCAGTTCCGAGACTGTGGCTAAGCAAAGACAAAACTGAAGTAATACTTTTTGGTAAAAAGGAGGAAAGATGTAGGATTTTTCTGAACAAAAAAGGACAAAGAAAAGGATACTGTCAGAAATCTTGGTGTCCTCATAGACAGTGATCTAAATTTTAACAGCCAAATGAAAGAAATTACTAAATCTGCGTTCTACCATCTCAAAAACATTGCCAAACGTAGGGGTTTTATGTCAAAAGATGACTTGGAAAAATGAATTCATGCCTTTATCTCCAGTAGGGTTGATTACTGCAATGGGCTGTTCACAGGCCTTCCTTAAAAAAAACTTGATACAAAATGCAGCAGCCAGAGTTCTTACAAAAACAAAAAGAACTGACCACATAACCCCTATACTGAAATACCTGCCAGTAAGTTACAGGATTGACTTTTCAAGTCACTTAATGGGATAGGGCCAAAGTATCTATGACATGTTTCAGCAGTACGTACCACTGAGATCTCTCAGATCGCAGCAGAAATATTTATTAGTAAAACCCACTGTCCGAACTAAACAGGGTGAAGCAGCACTCAGCCACTATGCGGTCCACCTCTGGAACCAACTTCCAGAAGACGCTCTACTATTTTCAGTTTTTTCAGTTTTAAATCTAGACTAAAGACCAAACTTTTCTCAGATGCCTTCTGCTGGCTATGAACAGTTCCTTGAAGCATTATTGCTTACTGTAGTAGATTTTTATTATTCTTTTTTTATGCTTTTATTTCCTATCTTTTACTGTTTTTATGCCTTAATGTTCTCATGCTTTTATTTCCTATCATTTACTGTTTTTATGACCATGTACTGACCTTTTGCTTTTATGTGAAGCACATTGTATTGCCATTGTGCAGCACATTGAATTACCACGGTGTATGAAATGTGCTATATAAATAAACTTGCCTTGCCTTGTGGCGATTATTAAACGCGGCAATGTGAAACGTCACTACGAGACGAAGCACACATCTTTTGAGCACACCTACCCTATCATATTTTGGAACCAAAATCCTATAGAAATCCTATTGGATTGGAAATAAATGCTATGGGATTTTATCATTCCTATAGGATTGTATTTCCTATTGGAGTTTTGAAAAAAGAAATTCCGACTCCTATAGATAAAAAAGACTTGTATGAAATAACAACACAATACAAAGGGAATTGTACATTTACATTTCAATATTTAATAAATACACACATAGTGTTTAAATAAATAAATAAAGTTTGTATCATGCATGTGCACGTGTGTTACTTCTTCTGCCCATGAGTTTTTCTTCTCCCCATGTTGGTTTCGTATGCACATTCAATTCAATTCAATTTATTTATAAATATTTTATTCAAAATAGCGCCAAAACACTAAAATGATCTCAATGCGCTTTACAGAGCCCCCGCGTCTGTGAGATGGTTTGTTTTACAACCCCAGGGTGCACTGCAAACAGAAACAAAAGAAAAGCGTACATGATGAGATTACTATATTTGGGCATATCGGTTACCAACCTCCCATTCGTGGCATACTCCTTAATTAAGAACTCTTAACTCTTTAAGTTATCTTCACAGACTGAAATGTAGCCTGTGTCATGCCGATCAAGGCATCCATACCCTAGGTGGCATTTTAAACAAATAGGGCTTTTCCCCTTCCGAATATTTCTGTTTAAAATCTCTGGTGGAGTTTATCAGAGATAATTCATATTTAGATGTGAGTCATAGTAGAGTTAGTTGCATGATATGATATGTTGTTTTTACCACAGTACAAGCTTCACTCCGCAACTTTAGGGGGAGCGCAGTAACAAAAAATACCTATTCTCGTATAATGGGGCTGATGTTCCAAAACAGCGTCCAATGATCACTAAATTTGTCTGACATTTCACGTCATAAATTCACATGTCATAAATACAATCTCCTATTTAAAAAAATAAATTAATAAAAAATGTTCGGAACAAAAAGCCGCATTAATAATTTTCACGGAGAATATCCCCGTAAGTGGACTGCAAACAGACTGTAGAAAGTATGATAAGTATTAGCGTTTGGTATACTTCTGCAGACACGGTCTGCGCACGTTTTGTCATTCGCACAATCCATACGCACTATCCGTGCTGAAGCATACTGTGTCCAGACACATAGACATACATAGGTAATAGGTCTATATGTCTATGTCCATACGGACATGTGCGTATTGACTGCGGATATGCGAAACTGATCGTGCGGTAGTTCGCATGCGCTCTGTACAATACGTTCGTAGTGCGCACGCGCTCAGCTTGTCAGTATCTGCTTGTCAGCAACAGCACAAAAAAACCTGTGTATTTGGGACACGTCCGTATTGCGCAAAGCCGTGTCCGCAGAAGTCTAAAAACTACGCGTTCGAGGTGTCCGTAGCTGTAGTACCGAGTATGATCCCATACTACAAGGGCACCAACTGCGCATGCCCTGGAAACCAAAATGGACGCAGAATTTGAAGAGAGGCTGTGTGAAGAGGTCCGTCGCTACCCGCACCTGTACAATTCGTCTCTAAAACTATATAAAGACAACCAAGTGTGCAATAATTCGTGGAGGGAAATTGCCCAGACTTTGGGAAAAGAAGAAGGTGTGTGTCGTCATAAATGGAAATATTTAAGAGACAGGTTCGTGAAGGCAAGGAAGAAGTTGAAGGGAAGAACCGCTGAAGCAGGCGGGAATGTTTCCGTTCCCCGGATCTTCTCCCTCCTGAGCTGGCTCTCCGACTTCGTCAGACACCGCGACCGGAACAGACACCAGCTTTCCAGCAGAGGTGATTTGAATCCCATTTGAAGTTTGAAGTTACGCCTGTTATGTTAGGGTTATGATGAGTAACTTTGGGTAAATGTCCTGTCCCTGGAGACCCCTTTCGTTTGGATGTTTTAGCTTTTATGGACTCAAATATCCTCCATGCAAATCTACAGTTTAAACAGGCGATATTTGGTTTGTAGATTCTAAAATAACCAGATAATGACAACGTTCTAGTTATAAGCCAAGCAAGACGACTGTCCCAAAAACAAACTCCCCAAAACACTGTCAGGAATAAATGCAGCACTTCACAGGTCAAAATAGCAGTATCACCTCATATGACCTCTATATTTAGGTTAAATGAGGTGAATCTCGCTATACTATATGATTATATGTATTTGCATAAGACTATATGATTATATAGTATTATTATTTAAATCAATTAATAGATTAGATTAATTGAGAATTAAATGAACATTTCTGTCCTAAATGACTTCAGCCAGACAAAATGAACATCTGCAGTAGTATACTGGTGATGCACAAAACTAATTTCACTTCCCCAGGGAACACTATTCCATCACCGCCACCAGTGACGTCATCACCGCCCCCCACAGCAGCGCCCCAGTCCCCTCTCAGCACGTCCTCCTCAGCGTCCACAAGCGTCTGCTTCTCCCCCACCACGACCCGGAAGAGGAAGTCCCACCCAACGCCCGCCGAGGACGCTGTCCTCCGCCTGCTCCAGCAGATCGACGAGGCCAAGGCCAGCCAGAGGGAGGAGCACCGCTTTGGGATGATGGTTGCGGACATGTTGGCCAAACTTCCGGTCTGTGAGCGCATGGAGGCCCAGTTCGAAATCTACCAGCTGCTTTATCAGAAGCAGAAAAGGGTATTTGAAAAGGACAAGCCTATAATCGGCCAGTTGTAATATACAATTACATGAAACTGCTTTGTAAATAAATGCTTTTTCTTTGTTTTGTAAATAAAAGATTTATTGTGTTCTATATTTGTTATTTACCTGTTTTTTTTATCTTCTGTACTGTTTTAAAAATGTGAAAACTTTAAGGAAAGATAAACCACTAAAAATAATTATTGTTTACATCTTCAAATTCACTATGCAAGTGTCACAAGCAGCATAGTTACTGAAATCCAAATACAACAAGAAATAGAAATTAGATGTTCACATCCTGTACTTGAGAAAAAGTACTGAAATACTCAAAAGCAACAAAACATATTTTATAAGCCCTTTGTAAGCATTGTATGAGATTGCTAAGAATGTGACAAATGTTTGTCTCGTGGCCCTAGGGTTGGGGGGTGAACCACAACAAACTGACCTATCTAAGCTACTTAAAGGAGCAAAGGCTCTTGATGACCTGCGATGAACATGGAGAATCAGGTTTAATGACATTTGTGCTGTGAAAGTGTGTGTGTGTGTGTGAGGACGTGGGGATTAAGCCTGAACCAGGTGTTTATGAAGGTCATTCACTGGGTTTCAGGAGATACCTGGAAGTCCTCATACATCTGTGAGGGCGGTGATCACATCATTCATGATGTGATGTAGTAATTTCCTCTCAGGCGGTGTCAACACACTGAAATGATATCTAGCCACATAATAGAGTGAGTCTGACTGTGTCTGTGCCCCAACAGTGCCGGTGTGACCACCTACTCACAGACTGAGGCAACTCAGTGTGCAATCATTTCAAATATGTAACTCAGTGTGAAATCAAATCAAATGTATAACTCAGTGTGAAATCATTTCAAATATGTAACTCAGTGTGAAATCAAATACGTAAAGCAATGCGTAGTGAAGAATAGCGTAAGGATAAATATAACCAGCCCAGTGTAGAAACCAATCCCCTCCTTTCTGAGTGCACCACTGATGTCATGCAGTCACTCCACTAACCACAAGGGGGCAGCATAGCGCATCACAGCGCCAGCAGCAGTTCTTCCGTGTCT
>NC_045171.1:20810274-20827774 GCF_900700415.2 Clupea harengus | reverse complement strand
AACGCGTGGCGGAGAAACGGCGCACACGCAAGGCGCGCCGTACCATAGGAAACAATGCATTTGCCAGTGTCCCGTTTTTTAAAAACGCGTTTGGTGTGTTTCGGCCCTTAGACTTGTGCAAGGTGCACAGGCAATGGTGTGTGTATGTGGGGGTGTGTATGTGTGTGTGTGTGTGTGTGCGCTTAGCTTTGGCAGATGCGTAAGCGTACCTTGCGGACGCAGTTGAGCACGAAGGGCTTCCCGGCGTCGTCGCGGTACGCCCCCACTCCCAGGTTCATCTTCTTGGGGTTGGTGTCGCGCTTGAACGCCTCCGTCACCCCGAGAATAGGGTCTGGGGGTCCCATCTTCACCTCAGTCCACCAGGAGCTGACACACAAACACACACACACACACACACCCACACAGATGAGATCTCTGAGCACACACTGCAGTGTGTGCCATTAAATGTAACAGGAGCTAAAGATGATTAAAACAAACCAGACATGCAGACAGAGGGGGTTTAGTATTAAAATTGATTGAGTGGGGAAGACTGATCATTTCTCCAGCCTTATCGTGTCTCTACAACCTCTACACACACTCTGGCTCCAAATTCTACACTCACTCACTCAGCTGACACACACACACACTCTACACACACACTCTACACACACTCTACACACACTCTACACACACTCTGGCTCCAAATTCTACACTCACTCCAGGACCTGACGCACGCATGCATGTGTGTGTGGACAGGTTTAGGGAAGGTGTGTGTATGTATACTAGTGGAGAGGTGTATGCATCTGTACACGTGTGCAAGTATTATTAGGGATGCATGTGCATGTACACAGGAGTGTATGCGTATGTCTAGGAATCAAATGTGTGTGTGTGTGTGTGTGTTTTTAAGGAAGTGTAGGCATGCACACAAGTATGCATATGTTTAGGGAGGTGCATGTGTGTGAGATCGGGAGGAAAGGAGATCCACTGAAGTAAAGATCACTTCTGGGGTCGCATTACAACACCCAGGCGGTGTATGTGTGTGTGTGTGTGTGTGTGTGTGTGTGTGTTGGCTCTACCCCTGCACTGGGAGGTAAGGCTAGCGTACGAAGAGCTGACACTCAACAGGTTCTACTGAGCCATTCAGCTGCACTGGTCTATATTGACAGGTTACAGGTTGTTGTTGTTGTCGGTTCACAGTGCCTAAGTCCAAGAGGGGAAAGTAACCATCTCTTTGATCAGCGGTTCTATCAGTGCAGAGTCCACCGGAGTCTGATAAGGACCTAGCGGAGGTCGTCACGGCGGCCTATAAACTAACGAGAGTAGTACTCCGGGCTCGTGTGTGATACAAACGGGCCATTCATCACGTGTAATCTTTATCTGATCTCTTAGGTGTCTTAAATCGTGTCCTAATACGATAAGATCAGATAAATGCTGAGGCGCAATTTTAAGCAGCTCTCTAGGATGCCGGATTAGCCTTCTTCCACGAACCCGATCAAACCACCCCTAGCTCTTAATCTTACACGTTTAACTTATTAATGCAGCCCTTGCTTTCCGATACGTGACTAAACACACCTCGTGAATGGCCTGCGCGTGGGTTGCTACGCATCTCCATGGCGTCAGAGAACGGTGGCTCACTGCGCCAGGCCTGCGCGTGTCAGAAGAGATACTGGGCTGCTTCAGAAACCAAAGTCTCGACATCACTCGACTTAAACTGGTTTATGCAGAGCGGAATTCTCAGCTCAGGCTGTTTGTCCTCCAGGACCCTCGCGAAAGGACACGAGCATCACAGCCATCACACCACCGGGAGGACCGGAAAAATACCCAGCCAATCAGTGTCTAGAGGCCAACAACTATAGCCAATCACCTCTCAGAAAGGCACATTTACGGTGGCTTTTACAGATCAAAAATGTAAGAAAACGCAATGTTACGTAATCCAATGCCAAAGCCATGGTATTTCTAAACCATCAATAGGTACAAGATATATTGTCTTTATTAAACAACAAAGGATGCATTTCCAAAGGGGCGTTCAGGTGCGTATAGGTTATTCTCTGTAACTATATACAGAATGACCACTATGTCGGAGAGAACACCTCTCAAGTTGCTCATCACTCTCAATTACAGACCAGAAAATGGGTTGAATACTGAATACTGATTCCCAGCCAAATGTTATACACTTTTTCAATAAGACACACGACCCAGCAGATTATACACGTCATGAGAAAAAAAACTTAAATTAGTAAAAGGGGCAAACACTTGCTCGTATCCTGATTATCAAGACCTCCCAAAGTCCACACAATCACATCTCAATACTGTAACATTACTGTTAGCTTGTTGCGTGCGGTATGGCATTCTGCGTGACATCCTCCACATGGCAACAGTCAGAAAATGAATCACGAACAGCTAAAACATTCCTTAGCGTGCCTATACTCGAACTGCATGGCAAGGTCAACGGCGTCGCCAAACCGACCCTTCATTCGGTAAAGCCGAACGTAAAACGTCTGGTAAATTACTGACAAGTTGCATCACTACGGGTACACCACGAAAAGCCGAAATGTTCCTGAAAGCAACGTTAAATACTAACGTGGAGAAACGAGCGAACATAGCGTTACCTTGCCCGGATAGGGAAGACCCCCAGAGACGGGGAGAAAGCCCCGACAGCGGAGACGATCTTGCTGGACTTGAACAGCGCCATGGCCACAACGAACAGTTGATGCTACAGTCCAACCGGCGCGACTGAGGGAAAGGAAAGAAACGCTGGTCGTGCTGTGGTGCTATTTAAAGCTAGAGGCAGTCCGGTAGCTCAACAGCGACACCTAAAGATATTATCTATTAAATCGTGATATCAAAATGATATGGGGAAAAAACTACACAGTATTTATTTTCACTTTTAAAACTTTGAAATATGAATAGAAAATAATGTGCGTGCAATGGGAGTTGTATGCTTCCTGGTGTGTGTGTGTGTGTGTTTCGCCCCAAAATGCTGTCCGTCTGTGTTAGAGTGAATGTCAGTATTACATTCTGTGCGTAATGTTCCATTTTCGAGTGTTTTTAGCCTGCATTTCTGTAATCATTTCTGAGTCCATGTGCTGTGCGTAACTGCGATTGTATGTGATTCTGTTTTTTGCATATTTGCCCACCACCACTTTGTAGTGTGTTGTATCCGCATATAAGACTGCCTTTCCTATCTTCAGTAACAGTCCTTAAACACTTGCTCCTAGTGTGTAGCTACGGTACCTGGCATAAACAGAGAAGTCTTAGTTTGCTCCGTCGCTGCAGTTCAATACAATAATGTTCAAAAGCTGTGGACATAATTCAAGAAGCGTATACATGGCCATATCTTATGCATTATGACTCTTTGACCTTTTCTTTACAGTCATTTAAATATTTCTGGTAAAGATGTAGAAGATAAATCAGAAATGGCTGAAACCAACAAACAAACTGCACAGACACACGGGTGTGTTGGTGGATATCTTTTTTTAGATTACCCCCCCCCCCCAAAAAAAAACAACGCTACAAAAACCACAGGTTATCTACCTAAGGATTTCTGAGTTTGTTTCAATAATAAAAAACATCACTTATTAAATATGGCCGCTAGGTGGCAGCGTTGTACTTCAAATACCCCTGCAGTGTTTTGATTTGGTAAAAAGGGACTCTGGGCTCCCGACATTACACTCCAAAAGCGCTACAAACAGGGATAGGAGGTATGTCTGATACATGTATTTACAATATGTATTTGAAATACAGAATAGCATTCTGTAATTTGTGTTTGATGGACCCTATCAAAATAGTTAAATAATAAATTGAATCAAAATAGTATAGTTCAGTATTTTTTGAATTTTAAAAATACAGAAAACATTGTCCCCAAATCTGTATACATGATGATGTCTAATGTATGCTGAGCGCTGCGCCCGTGCTTTTAAGACACATGGCCAGTGAAAGACTGATGTCGCATTTTTCCCTTTTCTGATTCAGTGTTGAGGCCAATTTATAATCCAGGTGACAAGAGCTGCTCAACAAAAACACGTAAAAAAACCTGACAAAATTTGTGTCTGCTCAGACCACGTCACCTCCATGACGGCCCAGACCACATCACCTCCAGGGGGGCTCAGACCACGTTACCTGCATGTCTAACTATTTTGAAAGGGTAAAGGTATTGAAAGCTTTTGTTGCTCCAATGACAAGACATTTGATGTATGTTTCTGCTTTCTTGATATGGCTATGGTCATCTAGCTGTTTTGAATCCCAATCATGATACAGTGCTTCTCTAAACAGATTTGTAACATACCTTGTTAAACACAGGGGGGGGGCTAAGCCCCTAAATAAAACCCTGTGACCCAGCAAAACTAGGGGGGTCTGGGGGCATGCTCCCCCATAAGACATTTGTGAAAATATCCTTTTAAATAGTGTCCTCTATTGGGTTTTAGGAAGAGAAATTAACAAATTCAGATTTAAAATATGGCACAACAATAAACATATTGAAGACATCTGCTGAAATAGGTGCTAATTATATTGTAGCATGGTAGGGATTTGCAGCTCAAGTGAGCAGGTTAACGTTGTAGGCTAGAGTTCACTAGCTAGTTATATCTGGCGGAGCTACTGAGTAGGGTAGCATACCCACAGGATCAATGAACCGGCATGATAAAAGAGAGCCACGACATCTATAATTAACTCGTGATGATTTAACCATTTCGTTTCTTTTACTATTTTAAAATTCTTGTCCTATACCTTTATATCCAGCAGCTGATTATGGCAGCTTTCACCAGCTTGGGTCGGACAGTCGCTCCAAGTCTGCTTACTAGACGTTATGACCGTCTGTCTGCACGCTCGCGAGGCTCACTCACGACCAAAACAGAGCTTGCCACCACAGTCTCAAACAGGCGGGATTCCTGTGTTACTCGAGACTATTTTATTTATTAAAAAAAATATATTTTTGAGGGGGGCTAAGGAAACTTTTGCCCCCCCCCAAAAAAAGGGATAGATACGCCACTCGTTTGAAATTTTTTGGGTTATGACAGATGACCATTGAAATCATCTGATAGTGTTGCACACACAGACACACACACACACACACATAAAACACATACACGCACACACAGACACACATACAGACACACACACTAATCATGTGATAGGGGTTGCCTCACTTCAAGGAAAATCAAGGAAACGTTCCATTATGAAACTGTTGCAATGATGACTCATAAATGATGACTCCTGATTCTGAGGAACAGAAAGAAGAAGTCTTTCAGGGTAAACTGAAATTCTCCAACTCTCTGTGATTACGGACAGACAGAAAACCTGATTCTTCCTCAGTTCGTGGGGTAAGAAAATATGCTTTTCAGAATAAAATCTCTCTACCGTATATATGTCTATCTCTATCTATGTGATCGTATGTGCATGTCTGTGTGTGTGTGTGCGCGCGCGCTTGCTGTGTAACAATACATTAGGGATACACACACGCCTACATATAGCATAGCCTACAGTTGACCATAACGCTAATATACAATTATGATTTGCTCGCATGCACACACACACATGCGTGCACACACACACGCGCACACACACCCAGGCTAATATTAACTGTATCTTGGATTGTTATTCCTCCTGACACAGACAAGCATATTTAGTGAACCAAGATGTTTCTAGGATATTCCACATGTAGGAGAGACCTTACTTTATGGATCCTTCACACAACACGCCTCCTGAGCATGCAATGGTCAGTGACGTTCATTGCTTAACATGCACAACAATCTTTCATATGGGCGAACTTATCAGTAACTGTCAAACTCCACCAATCTATGAATCAATTTTCAATTTAAAGCATTGCAAGTGTATTTGCCCTCTGTTGCCCCGTGGTATTGTGTATATATGTCTTAATTTAGCTTGATTTATTATATTGCCTTGCTATTAGAAGTGGCTAGCATAACTGTGATGACTAACAATGGCTGTCTGTGTAGTGTGTGTGTGTGTGTGTGTTTGTGGCTGTCTGTGTAGCGTGTGTGTGTGTGTGTGTGTGTTTGTGGCTGTCTGTGTAGCGTGTGTGTGTGTGTGTGTGTGTGTCTCTGTGTGTCGCTGTCTGTGTAGCGTGTGTGTGTGTGTGTGTGTCTCTGTGTGTGGCTGTCTGTGTAGCGTGTGTGTGTGTGTGTCTCTGTGTGTGGCTGTCTGTGTAGCGTGTGTGTGTGTGTGTGTGTGTGTGTGTCTCTGTGTGTGGCTGTCTGTGTATCGTGTGTGTGTGTGTGTGTGTGTTTGTGGCTGTCTGTGTAGCGTGTGTGTGTGTGTGTGTGTGTGTCTCTGTGTGTGGCTGTCTGTGTAGCGTGTGTGTGTGTGTGTGTCTCTGTGTGTGGCTGTCTGTGTAGCGTGTGTGTGTGTGTGTGTCTCTGTGTGGCTGTCTGTGAAGCAAGCAAAGTAGCTGGGGAGAATGTTGCAGTTAAGTTCTTTTCACGTCAAAATGTGTTATTATAAAATAAAGCATGCATATGATCTTTAGGTAAGCTAGACTGCTGCCATGATTTTCTGTCCGGATGTAGCAACAGCACATTACAAAGCCTCCAGCTCATACAGAACGCTGCCACTCGAACGCTTTCTAGAACTGAGAAATATGAACATATCTCACCTGTACTTGCCTCTGTGCACTGGCTCCTTCTGACCTACAAAGCCCTAAATGGCTCCAAATTACCTCAAGGAATTAGTTGTCCCCTATTGCCCACCAAGACCACTGTGTTCCCAGAGTGCAGGTCTCCTTGTAGTTCCAAGAGTATCAAAAAGCACAACAGGAGGCCGAGAAGCAGACACCCTTTCCATCTCTAAACCTTTTTAGTGCATCCCATAGTTATGAATAATGCAGTCATACTTTTCGTCAACCATGTTGTTGCGTTTAACAGCAGTCAGGACTAGTCACATAGTATGCTGGAGTTACTTTTTGTTGGTCTTGTTTTTGGATGAACTCTTTCTCTTTCTGTTCTGTAAGCCATCTCCTAGATTGTGTGTGTGTCTGTGTGCATATGTATGCGCGCGCGCCTGTGTGTATATGTGTGTGTGTGTCTCGTGGTCTGGACTTTGCTGCTTGGACTGTTTCTTGTTTTTGATTCCCCTGGAATGACCTTCCCTGTTTTCTTGAGACACTTTTAGTGTTTTTGACTGGATTTGATGAGTTTTGGATTGATTCTCGAATTTGGAAAATAACAGTGCCAAGTTCTTGACACTATCTCTGCGCTTGGGTCCTACATTGCTCAATGGGCTAAACACTGGGACCAGTGCTCAGGGTCCAGTGCTCCGGGTCCAGTGCTCAGGGTCCAGTGCTCCGTGTCCAGTGCTCCTGGTCCAGTGCTCCGGGTCCAGTGCTGTGGGTCCAGTGCTCCGGTTCAGTGCTCCCAGTCCAGTGCTCAGGGTCCAGTGCTCCTGGTCCAGTGCTCTGAGTCCAGTGCTCCGGTTCAGTTTCTGACTCCGGCCTGAGAATCAACTTGATGTTTCCCAACCAAAATGTCTCTCTCTTATAGCGGGACCTTTGCTCTCAAATCCAGCTGGCTGTGAAAACATTGTTCCTCGTCACCATAACCATCCATGTACATACACCCATATTAGGCAGCCGAGGTGTGCCCACTCACTTTGGCTCTTTCTCCCCCTCCTAGTCTAGAATCCTCCTAATCCTCGCTGTGGGATGCTGCTGTAGTCTCTCCACTCCACTCTGAGCCTACACCTAAACCTACCCACCCCACCACACTGTCATGCACTTATTCTACCCCATACTCTGTGCTAGCATTTCCTGCAATATAAATAATTGCCACCATCGGCAACAGTTTTCTGTTCCACTACTGTACTTACCCTGTAATAGTAACCTTACGAGCACACTGTATACCCACTAAGCTTTCTACAATATTTGAAGACTCTCTTCTCCATCTTGTCCACTATTCATTTTTACGTATCATGTAAATACCATCTTTATGTTGTTATGTATCGTGTGCATTTGCCACATGTATGCTAGCATGCTTATCCTGATATTGTATGAGGCATGTTTCTGATTCTCTCCCCTCTCTTTCTCCTTGAATATATAATAATTTATTACAAAATGTGGGGAAATGTATTACATATTGTGTTTATGTGTGTGTTGATGTGTGTGTGTATGTTGATGTGTCTGCGCTGTGTGTGTGTGTGTGTGTGTGTGTGTCACCTGTGCAGGTACAGTATATAATGGACTTGCAGGAGTACTTCCAGAGGATCGGCTTCAGTGGTCCGTTTGAGAGGCCAGACCTGCCGACTCTGCTGCTGGTGCACCGGCTGCACGTGATGAGCGTCCCCTTTGAGAACCTGAGCATGCACAGCGGCCAGCAGGCCAACATGGAGCTGCCGCTGGTCTTCGACAAGCTGGTGCGGCAGCGCCGCGGGGGATGGTGCTGCGAGAGCAACCTGCTCTTCTCCTGGGCGCTGGGGCAGATGGGATACACACACACCACCCTGGGTGCCCGCGTTCACAACCCCCATCTCCCCGGCTTCAGTGAGCGGGAGGGCCACCTCATCAACAGGGTGGAGGTGGCCGGGGGCTCCTACATCGCCGACGTCAGCTTCGGTCTTGCAGATCAGATCTGGGAGCCCCTGGAGCTGGTGTCGGGGAAGGAGCAGCCCCAGTCGCCCGGAACGTTCTGCCTGAAGGAAGATGGCGGCACGTGGGTCTTGGAGAAAACTGCGCGTCCGCCACTGATCCCCAACGAGGCCTTTGCCAAAGCAAGCCTCCTCAACCGCGGCGGGTCGAGTCCTGTCTTCTGCTTCAGTCTGGAGCCCCGACAGACGGAGACTTCCACGCCGCCTCCCACTACCTCCAGACCGCCCCGAGTCCATCTACACCAACAAATCCCTCTGCTCCTTACCAACACCCACCGGATACATAGCCCTGATTGGCTGGATTTACTGTAAGGTCACGTTTGGCTACCAGGAAAAGTTTGACCTGATGGAGATGCGTGACATCACGGACGCCGAGGTCCAAGACATCCTGAGGGAGGAGTTTGGAATGCCCACAGTCAACAACCTCAAACTGAAGAATAATAAAATCAGCTACAACATGTAACTGCTCTGTTCTTGGGCTAAAACAGATCATTTGAAATAAAATATACTGTACACATTTCATTTTGTTCCCCTTGATTTTCTGTAGACTGATGAAGATCGTTTGCAGGTTTGCCTGTGACATACTTGATCGATTCAAAACGTGCTGTAGAAATGCTCTCTGTTTGCCTGATCTGTTACAGATAAAGAACTGCGTCAGATGTCTGCTAACCCTAACCCTAACCCTAACCCTAACCCTAGATTGATCCATGGACATGTCTGTGTCTGTTTCTTCATTGGTGAGTCAAATGTCAGCGTGTTCCCAGATGCCTCCATGATTCCCACACCACATGTTCTGAAGATGGCCACCAGGGGGTAGAGTTTAACCTCAAACTGGACAGAGCGTGTCTGATGTCAAGTCAAAGTCAAGGTGTTTATTGTCACATGCACCAAATAGCTTCAGCGCAGTGACATTTTTTATGACCTGGCAGGCAACATCTACGCAGTAGATGGCATACAAGATAGAAAAATAACATAACATATAATAAGTAACAACAATTTTAATTTAAATGATGTAGTAAGAACCGTGAAGAAGGCAAGAACTACACTCTCACCACCCTCCCCGTAATATATGTGTGTGTGTATGTGTGAGAGACAGAGAGAGAGAGCGTATGTGTGTGTGTGTGTGTGTGTGTGTGTGTGTGTTGTGTGTGTGTGTGTGTGTGTGTGTGTGTGTGAAAGAGAGTGTGTGTGTGTGTGTGTGTGTGTGTTGTGTGTGAGAGAGGACGAGTGTGGAGTTGTGCATGCAATGGCCCGATTGCTCGCGGCTATCAGCACTCCGCTGTGTGAGGTGGTTAGGTCTGGTTTTACCGCACACTGTCAATCAGGGGGGCAGCACACTGTCAACCAGGCCTCCAGAGAGAGCATAGGAGTATGACAGGAAGACAAACTGGATAAAGAACAAATGGATAAGAAACAGGAATCTCTCTCGCTCTCTCTCTCTCTCTGTGTGAAGTTTGGTGTGCCGTGAGGTTGTGTGTATGTTTGTGTGTATGAGTGAGTGTATGTTTGTGTGTGTGTGTGAGGGAGTGTATGTTTGTGTGGGTGTGTGTTGTGTGAGTGATTGTATGTTGGTGTGTGTGTAAGTGAGTGAGTGAGTGTATGCTGTGTGTGTGTGAGTGAGTGTATGTTTGGCTGTGTGTGTGAGTGAGTGTATGTGTGTGTGTTGTGTAAGTGACGTGAGTGAGTGTATGTTGGTTATGTGTTGTGAGTGAGTGTATGTTTGGTGTGTGTGTGAAGTGCGTGTATGTGTGTGTGTGTGTGAGTGAGTGTATGTTGGTGTGCTGTGTGAGTTGAGTGTGTGTGTGTGTGTGAGTGAGTGTATGTTGGTGTGTGCTGTGTGTGGGTGTGTTTGAGTGTATGCTGGTGTGTGTGTGTGTGAGTGAGTGTATGTTGGTGTGTGTGTGAGTGAGTGTATGTTGGGTGTGTGTGTGTGTGTGTGTTGTCTCTGTGTTTGGGGGCCTGGGTTATTTCCGTTCAGAATAAAGGGATTATGCACTGAATGGATTAATGGTGTTCTTGCCAGGGCTGGTGCAGTGGCTGGATGGGAGAGGAGACACTGATCTCTCCAAAGGGTTTCCAGCACACCCTAAATCAACATGCCGTCGTGTGTGTGCTTGTGCTTGTGTTTGTGTGCGTGTGTGTGTGTTTTTGTGTGTGTCCAGCACCATGGGCTAGCAGGAGTATGATGTCGTCTTGTGTGTGGCTGTGTAAAGCTGCTGCTCAGTAATAAAACTGTGTTCCATCTGGCCCTTACGTTTCTGCGTTCCCTCACTGTGTGCAGTGATCTGTCTGTGGTGTGTTCCTCATTCCAGCTGCGCTGTGAGTTCTGTCATCTGGAGTGTGTACTTCGATCTGTCTCCCACAACTCACACTAGACAGACACACCACACACAACACACACTAGACACACACACACACACACACACACACACACTAGACACACACACACACACACACACACACACACACACACTTACACTAGACACACACACACACACACACACACTAACACACGCACACCACACACACACACACACACACCACACACACACTTACACTAGACACACACACACACACACACACCACACACACACTAGACACACTCACACACACACACACACACACAACACACACACACTCTGATGATTGTGGACAATGACTATGCTGTCAGTATCCAGCGCTGGGGTGCGTTTCTTATGAGCGTCAATGTCTAACCTCCGGTAAGAATCTCACGGTTACAACCGTGGTTCAACGATTCGGTTACAACCGATTCGGTTCAACGGGTGTTTCCCGCAAAGCATAGAAATTAGGCCTGCTGCTCGAGACCAGTCATTAGAACCGCTGTTACTGTTGTCAACGTTTTAATTGTGTTAATTGACCTGAACACTCATCAACTGAGAATTTCACTTATCATACATTTTAAATGAATAAGCTCACTCATTTATTCACGAGTGAAGCATTAAACATAATGTGAACAATGACAAACAAACTTATCTGTGAGAGAACACTGTACACTAACACATGTACCAAACAGGAGTGTGTGTGTGTGTGTGTGTTTGTGTGTGTGTGTGTGTGTATGAGTGTAATTGTTCACTTGAGAGACAGAAGTAGGCCATCTGTTACTGGAACTACTGGACACAGAGCCACTGCCTGTGCATGTGCAGGCAGCTGACAGGCCGTGTGCAGGGAGCTGATTGGCCGTGGCAGGGAGCTGATAGGCCGTGTGCAGGCAGCTGATTGGCCGTGGCAGGGAGCTGATAAGCTGTGATAGGCTGTAATTAGTAAAATATTGGGACACAAAATAATACTCTTTTAACACTCATTACAAGTTGAAAGTGCACAAAGTGCTTTATTCTCAATAAGAATATATGTAAAGTATCTCCATCAGCTGCTCTAGTACATATGTATAGTATATATGAGCCCCCTCCATCAGCTGTTTTAGTATATATGTATAGTATATATGACATCGCTCCATCAGCTGCTCTAGTATATGTGTATAGTATATATGACATCGCTCCATCAGCTGCTCTAGTATATATATTAGTATATATGACATCGCTCCATCAGCCTGTCTAGTATATATGTATAGTATATATGAGGCTGCTCCATCAGCTGTTCTAGTATATATGTATAGTATATATGACATCGCTCCATCAGCTGCTCTAGTATATATATATAGTATATATGACATCGCTCCATCAGCTGTTCTAGTATATATGTATAGTATATATGAGGCTGCTCCATCAGCTGTTCTAGTATATATGTATAGTATATATGACATCGCTCCATCAGCTGATCTAGTATATATGTATAGTATATATGAGGCCGCTCCGTCAGCTGCTCTAGTAAATGTGTGGGATGCATTTCTACCCTCTACATTCTGTATTAAATCACTAACAACGTTGTTGGAGCTATGGACGACGGAAGTGTCTATTTGTGACGTAGCTGGCACGGTTTGGAGGAACAGTTGCTATCAGGTCAATATTTCAGCTATAGAAATAGTCACAGGGGTTCGTCAGAGACTTCAGCTAAAGATGCGCAGTGTCACAGGGGTTCGTCAGGGACTTCAGCTAAAGATGCGCAGTGTCACAGGGGTTCGTCAGTGGACTTCCCAGCTAAAGATGCGCCAGATGTCACAGGGGTTTCGTCAGGGACTTCTAACGTTATTCGATAAACACACGTCTGGTCTTTCCTTATTGTTGTTTCAGTCTTTGGTTAGTAGCTGTGTAAATGTGTGTGTCTTTGTCTGTGTCTGTACGTGTGTGTGTGTGTGTGTGTGTGTGTGTGTGTGTTGTTTCAGTCTTTGGTTAGTAGCTGTGTAAATGTGTGTGTCTGTACGTGTGTTTGTGTGTGTGTGTGTTGTTTCAGTCTTTGGTTAGTAGCTGTGTAAATGTGTGTGTCTGTACGTGTGTTTGTGTGTGTGTGTTTCGGGTCTTTGGTTATTAGCTTGGGAATGGTGTCCAGTTGTGTGGTCACCTTTACATTGTGAGTTTTCTACAGGCAACACACACACACACATACCCGCGTTACATACGCCAGACTCACCCAGCAGCACCTCTGCACACCCATCACATCTGTTTTGGGCCCAAATCCAGGGATCAGAATAAGACTCACTTAACCTAATGGATACAAAAACCCTCTGAACAGTCAGTATCCATCCAAAAGAGGGTGTGTGTGTGTGTGTGCGTGTGTGTGTGTGTAAGGGAGAGAGTCTTTGTATTTCAATTCTCTTTTGTATGATAATATAATACTGAGTGCACTGAGTACCATTCTGGAGATTTTACAAATCTCATGAAACACATAGACAGACAGACAGACAGACATGATGACAGACAGTCAGACAGACATGATGAGAGTCAGACAGACATGATGAGAGTCAGACAGACATGATGACAGACATGATGACAGACAGACAGACATGATGAGAGTCAGACAGACATGATGACAGACATGATGACAGACAGACAGACATGATGAGAGACAGACAGACAGACAGACAGACATGATGAGAGTCAGACAGACAGACATGATGAGAGACAGACAGACAGACATGATGAGAGTCAGACAGACAGACAGACATGATGAGAGACTGAAAAATTATGAAGTCACTCTAAAGGCAATGAATAATATAGTGTATTTATAAGTATTTATATTACAGCCTGTTAAACACTTCAAAACAATGTTTCTTTGATAGTGCAAATGCAGAGTGTAGACTCCAGTCTCCAATGGTTACAGTTGGTGAAGAATTCAGTCTCCCATGGTTACAGTTGGTGTAGACTCCAGTCTCCCATGGTTACAGTTGGTGTAGAGTCCAGTCTCCAATGGTTACAGTTGGTGTAGACTCCAGTCTCCCATGGTTACAGTTGGTGTAGACTCCAGTCTCCAATGGTTACAGTTGGTGTAGACTCCAGTCTCCAATGGTTACAGTTGGTGAAGAATTCAGTCTCCCATGGTTACAGTTGGTGTAGACTCCAGTCTCCCATGGTTACAGTTGGTGTAGAATTCAGTCTCCCATGGTAACAGTCGTTGTAGATGTCAGACTGTCATCATTAGTGCTGTAGATGTGGACGTCAGACTGTCATCATTACTGTGGATGTGGACGTCAGACTGTCATCAATACTGTGGATGTGGACGTCAGACTGTCATCATTAGTGCTGTAGATGTGGACGTCAGACTGTCATCAATACTGTGGATGTGGACGTCAGACTGTCATCATTACTGCTGTAGATGTGGACGTCAGACTGTCATCAATACTGTAGATGTGGACGTCAGACTGTCATCATTACTGTGGATGTGGACGTCAGACTGTCATCATTAGTGCTGTAGATGTGGACGTCAGACTGTCATCAATACTGTAGATGTGGACGTCAGACTGTCATCATTAGTGCTGTAGATGTGGACGTCAGACTGTCATCATTACTGCTGTAGATGTGGACGTCAGACTGTCATCATTACTGCTGTAGATGTGGACGTCAGACTGTCATCAATACTGTAGATGTGGACGTCAGACTGTCATCATTACTGTAGATGTGGACGTCAGACTGTCATTATTACTGTAGATGTGGACGTCAGACTGTCATTATTACTGTAGATGTGGCTGCACTTCTATTCTCTGACAGCTGGAGATGCTTGCTGAAGCCCTTTCAGGTCTGTGAAACTGTGTGTGTGTGTGTGTGTGTGTGTGTGTGTGTGTGTGTGTGTGTGTGTGTGTGTGTGTGTGTGTGTGTGTGTGTGTGTGTGTGTGTGTGTGTGCGTGTCAATGTGTGTGTGTGTGTGTGTGTGTGTGAGTGTGTGTATGTGTGTGTGTGTGATGCTTGCTGAAGCCCTTTTAGGTCTGTGAACCCGTGAGGTCTTTAATTAAACATGACAGGAGGGAGACACTGGGCAGCTGAGAGAACACTTTGTAGCCCACACACACACACACTCACACACACACACACTCACACACACAGACACACGCAGACACACACACGCACGCACGCACACACACACACACACACACACACACACACACTCCAACAGACACACACACACACACACACAGACATTTATGTTATTACAGCTAGCATTCATACACACACACGTACACAAACACACACACGTTCAGGCACACACACACACACGCACACAACCTCACACACAGACACACACACACACACACAAACGCACACTTTTTCAGTCTCTTCTGGTGAGCACAGACCCTGAAGGCCTGGCATGTGGCCGTGCTGAAAAGGTTTCTCTTCTTGGAGATTGAACCAGCTCCAAACAGAGGTCCAAATGAGATAAATATGCATCTGCATTGACAGGCTCTTCATTTATTCACGTCTTGATGCTCTGATGGGTTCGTTCATTAGCTCTTACCCAGGCTACATATTACTCCATATTACTACATGCCAGCTTCCCTCTTTATGAGCCTCTTGTTCACATGAACACCTCTGTTAGAGCCCCTGTCTGTCTGTAGTGAATGGGTTGTATGCTAGGCTAGGCTGGAGTTTCAGCTAATCAGATGAGCTGCATATGAAACAGTCGCACATTAGCCCAGAAGATGGAGGCGGATACAGAGTTCTCAGGCGTAAAGTCAGGCGCCCAAATCCCATCCAGCGCATGAGAGGACATCTATTAATGTGGATCTCATGTGCCTTGTACACCACACAACCCTAAGAGTGCACAGAACCGCACAGAACCCTAAGAGTGCCACAGAACCGCACAGATGTTGTCAAGTCCCGTCCTGTTCCCTAGATTATGTTTCCCTTGTGTTGTCATTATTACTTCTGTTCTGTGTTGTGTTTTGTCTACTCATCGCTCCTCTCGTTTCAGACACCTCATGCCCTGCCCTTGTGTGTGTGCCCCGCCTTGTTGATTGTCTGCCCCGCCTTTATTTTTTTCACCTGTCTCTTATCACCTTCTATGTGTCCCTGTTTTCTCATTGCCAGTTCATCCTAGTTTCTTTATGTTCCTAGCGTTCCACCAAATACTTGTGTTTATTGATCTCCTTGTGTTACCGACCCCTGCCTGTTAAACGGATTCCGCCTTTGCCTCTTCCCTACTGGATATTCTGCCTGATCTCCGACTGCCGGCCCGTGTACCAACCCTCGACCGGACCTACACCGAACCCTGCCGCTGCCTGCACCTTTCTATTTGCTTGTTTATGGACTGCCTACCCGTGTACCGAACTTTATTAGTAAAAGTTGTTGATTGCACTTACACCTGTCTCAGAGTCGCACTATTGAATCCTCAAACACTAGGCCTACTGCATCCATTACAGATGTGTCATCCACAGACACAGCGCAGACACGCTAACAGAAGGCAGAGTTAGACAACACAGCACATGGACTTAACTGAACAGTTAGTCACGCTAACATGCTGGACACAAGCGGGAAGGCAAAATGATTCCAGGACATTAAGCGCAAACATTACACACAAATGCAAACCATTATGGGGCGTAACTACTTACAGTCGTCACTCACATCAGCCCAAGAAAGGTCTTCACGTTACAAAACATATTAGCTTTAGCATCCTGTGCTGCTGGTGGTGTAAATAAAATACATATTAGCTTTAGCATCCTGTGCTGCTGCTCTGGAAATATAATACATATTAGCTTTAGCATCCTGTACTGCTGCTGTTTTAATACAACACATATTAGCTTTAGCATCCTGTGCTGCTGCTGGTGTAAATATAATACATATTAGCTTTAGCATCCTTTATTACTAATATAATACCCGGTTTATCACTATGCTACCTTAGTCGCATCTTATTTTATCCAAATATGGCAAGCATTATTTTACTAGCGCATGGATAGACTGTGAAGAACATTACATATTGTTTTTACTGCAGACCAGTGAGAGACAAGTTGCATCATTTTACATCAGTTCCGACAGGCAATAGACCTGTGTGTGTGTGTGTGTGTGTGTGTGTGTGCAATAGACCAACTGCCTTCCAGGTAAATGAGACATTATTAATGAGGGGTTATTAATACTCTTATCAAACGGCTCCTCAGAATAAGGGTTATTAATACTCTTATTAAACGGACCCTCAGAATGTTGCTGAAGGTTCCGCTGATTTGAATGGGCCATAACATAGTTATCGTAACGGAAATTCATTGTAACTTAAAATCAACAAGTAATACGTTGCTTGGTAACACCTAAAATGTTTAAGTTTTATTTGCACGAAGAACTCTTTTATCATTTTGGCAAGTAACTGTGTAATATGCAGGATAATAAATCCCCTCAGGATGATAAGACTATTCACACACACACACACACACACACACACACACACACACACACACACACACACACACACATACGACTATTCGTAGAATCCAAGAATGACAGCAGATTATGCATGTCCCCTTATATGAATACACCATTTAGATTAGTATCAGAGTAAGAAGGAGATAAGGTTATATTTCTGTAACTGTTCTTATATA
>NC_045171.1:20780241-20809774 GCF_900700415.2 Clupea harengus | reverse complement strand
GCTCTCCGACTTCGTCAGACACCGCGACCGGAACAGACACCAGCTTTCCAGCAGAGGTGATTTGAATCCCATTTGAAGTTTGAAGTTACGCCTGTTATGTTAGGGTTATGATGAGTAACTTTGGGTAAATGTCCTGTCCCTGGAGACCCCTTTCGTTTGGATGTTTTAGCTTTTATGGACTCAAATATCCTCCATGCAAATCTACAGTTTAAACAGGCGATATTTGGTTTGTAGATTCTAAAATAACCAGATAATGACAACGTTCTAGTTATAAGCCAAGCAAGACGACTGTCCCAAAAACAAACTCCCCAAAACACTGTCAGGAATAAATGCAGCACTTCACAGGTCAAAATAGCAGTATCACCTCATATGACCTCTATATTTAGGTTAAATGAGGTGAATCTCGCTATACTATATGATTATATGTATTTGCATAAGACTATATGATTATATAGTATTATTATTTAAATCAATTAATAGATTAGATTAATTGAGAATTAAATGAACATTTCTGTCCTAAATGACTTCAGCCAGACAAAATGAACATCTGCAGTAGTATACTGGTGATGCACAAAACTAATTTCACTTCCCCAGGGAACACTATTCCATCACCGCCACCAGTGACGTCATCACCGCCCCCCACAGCAGCGCCCCAGTCCCCTCTCAGCACGTCCTCCTCAGCGTCCACAAGCGTCTGCTTCTCCCCCACCACGACCCGGAAGAGGAAGTCCCACCCAACGCCCGCCGAGGACGCTGTCCTCCGCCTGCTCCAGCAGATCGATGAGGCCAAAGCCAGCCAGAGGGAGGAGCACCGCTTTGGGATGATGGTTGCGGACATGTTGGCCAAACTTCCGGTCTGTGAGCGCATGGAGGCCCAGTTCGAAATCTACCAGCTGCTTTATCAGAAGCAGAAAAGGGTATTTGAAAAGGACAAGCCTATAATCGGCCAGTTGTAATATACAATTACATGAAACTGCTTTGTAAATAAATGCTTTTTCTTTGTTTTGTAAATAAAAGATTTATTGTGTTCTATATTTGTTATTTACCTGTTTTTTTTATCTTCTGTACTGTTTTAAAAATGTGAAAACTTTAAGGAAAGATAAACCACTAAAAATAATTATTGTTTACATCTTCAAATTCACTATGCAAGTGTCACAAGCAGCATAGTTACTGAAATCCAAATACAACAAGAAATAGAAATTAGATGTTCACATCCTGTACTTGAGAAAAAGTACTGAAATACTCAAAAGCAACAAAACATATTTTATAAGCCCTTTGTAAGCATTGTATGAGATTGCTAAGAATGTGACAAATGTTTGTCTCGTGGCCCTAGGGTTGGGGGGTGAACCACAACAAACTGACCTATCTAAGCTACTTAAAGGAGCAAAGGCTCTTGATGACCTGCGATGAACATGGAGAATCAGGTTTAATGACATTGTGCTGTGAAAGTGTGTGTGTGTGTGTGAGGACGTGGGGATTAAGCCTGAACCAGGTGTTTATGAAGGTCATTCACTGGGTTTCAGGAGATACCTGGAAGTCCTCATACATCTGTGAGGGCGGTGATCACATCATTCATGATGTGATGTAGTAATTTCCTCTCAGGCGGTGTCAACACACTGAAATGAAATCTAGCCACATAATAGAGTGAGTCTGACTGTGTCTGTGCCCCAACAGTGCCGGTGTGACCACCTACTCACAGACTGAGGCAACTCAGTGTGCAATCATTTCAAATATGTAACTCAGTGTGAAATCAAATCAAATGTATAACTCAGTGTGAAATCATTTCAAATATGTAACTCAGTGTGAAATCAAATACGTAAAGCAATGCGTAGTGAAGAATAGCGTAAGGATAAATATAACCAGCCCAGTGTAGAAACCAATCCCCTCCTTTCTGAGTGCACCACTGATGTCATGCAGTCACTCCACTAACCACAAGGGGGCAGCATAGCGCATCACAGCGCCAGCAGCAGTTCTTCCGTGTCTGAGGTAGCTATCCAAACCACCTGTAGCTGCTTCCGTTCGCCTCATTCCTCCATCAACCTGGTCCTGGTCACGTTCTTTACCAGCCACATGGGGTGGACTCTCCAGAGCGGACGTTTGTGCACCTAGGGTACGTGCTCCTTTCTGCAGAAAAAGACACTTTTGCACTGCATCAGTGTGTGTGTGTGTGTGGGGTGCCCTTCTCTGTGGACTAGAGGGGGGATTCCAAGTACGTGCTTTAGTGACAAACTTGAATAAATTAACTCAGAGTAAGTCGTAAACCTCCTAAAAGAAGAGCCCTAAGGCTTTGTTTTGCTAGGAGTTAACTTACCCATGTTTGTCACTAAACCACGTACTTCAAATACCCCATGGTATACATCATTAGTTTAGTGTGTGTGTGTGTGCGTGTCGATCACTGTTTATATCACAAAAGCAGACACTAAACCAAAATACCAGAGCGCCTTTTATTGATAACTGATGAGACAACAAACAGTTCCGTCTGTGAGTTTGTGTTTGCTTCAAAACAACACATGAACTCATTCATTCACAAACACATACAGTACAAGCACTTGTATTGAAACCATTAACCTCGTCGTACCCTGATCTCTGTGTGTGTGAGCAGCATGGTTCAGGTGTGCCCTCCATTTAAAGACCACCCGAGCCACAAAGAAAGGAAACGAAATCATCTTCTAAGTGCCAAATGGAAAGTGCGGTGCACCAGCAGCTCCTGGGGCCCGAGACGAAGAGTAGAGGCCCTCAGCACCACTTCTCAGCACACACACAATTTCTCTGAAGGTGTTTGTTTGTGCGCATACAGTACTGGTATGTGTTAGGAGCATCATCCTTTCTGAAGCCATAGTGTGTGTGTGTGTGTGTGTGTGTGTGTGTGTGTGTGTGTGTGTGTGTATTCCCCTGATCAAAAACATACAGGATGCAGCGTAACCCTTCATAACAGCAGGAAATCATGTCCTGATGAAAACAATATAGCAGGAGGGCAGAATTACAGAATACACATAATCTTTTCACACACACACACACACACACACACACTGTACAGAAAGAGAGAAGTTTAAAAGGATGTTATTTTATGCTCTTCAGATTGCAACTGGAAGTGTGACTGAACAGGTCATGAGGTCACACATTGCTGAGCACTTCCAGGTCAAAGGTAAGCCAGTAACCATTAGAGGGCTGCTGTATGCAAGGTTGAAGGCGTGAAAACAGAAACAGTAAATGATGATGTGTGTGTGGCTCTGGCTGGACTTTCCCTCCCAGCATGCTTTGCTCTACTTGGTGACCTGGTGGATACCGTGCGCCAGGTATCCCACGTTCCCCGAGGTCACCCCGGCAACAGAGATACGGCCGTCTTTGGTCATGTAAACTGAAAACTCCTTTGAAAGGCGCTCCACCTGAAATACACACACACACACACACACACACACACACAATACATAAATAAAGAGTATAACTGTTACACTGCCTGTGTTTGTGGATAACCATCTCTTCACTGGGAACTGATCTTAGAAAATAGAAAATATTAGGCTGCAACCACTCATTTTGGGAAATAAAATGTAATGTAGCCAATGTGGCTTGTGGCTGAATGTCACATCAAATCAATCAGTCATTTGATTGGCCAATAAATCATTAACAATGGCGTTTGGTGCTCATGATGAATAAACAATGCGCTGTTTGCTTTCGGCGTGTCTTTTTGTGAGAAGAGAAACCAGCTTACAGTAATGGTTGTCCATGTTGTCTGTGTACAGTAATAGGCCTATATATCATTTCATTCACAGTCAAAGTAGTCCTAAAAATGACATAGCCTACAAGCCTGCCATCTGTGTAATGGATGCAATATTGGTGTAATTAGGTTAGGGTCATAGGGTAATCCGCAGGGTCAGGTTAGGGTCATAGGGTAATCCGCAGGGTCAGGTTAGGGTCATGTTAGGGTCATAGGGTAATCCGCAGGGTCAGGTTAGGGTCATGTTAGGGTCATAGGGTAATCCGCAGGGTCAGGTTAGGGTCATAGGTCAGGGTCATAGGGTAATCCGCAGGGTCAGGTTAGGGTCATAGGGTAATCCGCAGGGTCAGGTTAGGGTCATAGGCTACTGCAGGTGCTTATGGTGCTACAGCCTAAGATTTCAGCAATCTTATCAGCAGGGTTGGGGAGTAACTAGTTACATGTAATGGAGTCATGCAATTCAATTACAGAATAAATGTACTGATATAATATAATCTATAGAATATTATATATTCTTTTTGGTAATTTTTTTTTTTAAAGCTTATACATAGAATATTCTTTTTGTTGCTTTGCATTTTTGATCAGTGCGTCATTTCATGCCTCATTGTGTTTGGTTGGTTAGCAGACGTGGGTCGTCGTAGCGGCCACATTGTGAGATGGTCATCCTAAATTGATGACAGTCAGAAATTTGTCCCAGGCTATCTTTGGTCACGAGACCGTGACAACGGCCATCTTTGAACCTCCCTTACAGTAGGACCACCGTTTAGGAGCCACGACCAAAGAGATCGGCACGTTTCTTCTAGCGGGTCATCTCCCATCTGGGACAGCCAAAACTCACAGTGCATCCCCGCCATGCGAAGACACGCGTCTTCTCCCGCAACAGGCGAGTTTAAAACCAGCTGCCTCCGGGCATCATAGTAGAGAACTCTGTGTGTGTGTGTGTGTGTGTGTGTGTGTGTGTGTGTGTGTGTTGTGTACCTGTTCAGGTTTAAGTCCGGTGAAGCAGAACATGCCGATCTGGTCCGTGACGTGCTGCCAGTTCTGTGAGGATCCCTCGCTCTTCAGGTTGGTCACCAGCATCTCCCTCATCTTAATGATGCGGTCTGCCATGGCCTTGACCTCGCCCAGCCTGCACACACACACACACACACACACACACACACACACACACACACACACACACACACACACACACACACACACACACGCTCTATAAACCAGGAAGGCCTGAGAAGCTGAGTATGTTAAAATGGTGTGAGTGGGATTTGAACAACCTGACAATGTGTTTATGGAGTATGTATGGAGAGTCTACGCCTGCGTGCGTGGGTGGGTGTTTACCAGAGTGCCAGTAGCTCTGGTGTATTAAGGATGGTAGGGGCAGTGTGTGTGTGTGTGTGTGTGTGTGTGTGTGTGTGTGTGTGTGTGTGTGTGTGTGTGTGTGTATACCAGATTGCCTGTAGCTCCGGTGTGGTGAGGATGGTAGAGGCGGTGTGTGTGTGTGTGTGTGTGTGTGTGTGTGTGTGTGTGTGTGTGTGTGTGTGTTTACCAGATTGACCGTAGCTCCGGTGTGGTGAGGATGGTAGAGGCGATGCGTGCTCCATTCATGGGCGGGTTTGAGTAAATCGGACGAATCAGAATCTTCAGCTGAGACTCCACCCTCTTAGCCTCTTCTGCATCTGCACACACCACTGTGAACCCTCCCACACGCTCACCTACGACACACACACACACACACACACACACACACACACAGAGTCTCAAACTTAAATAAATATCATCAGCAACCATACAGCAACCCAAATACATATGAAACACCCCACCCAAAACAGATCTCCGTAACACACACACACACACACACTGACCATAGAGGCCCATGTTCTTAGCGAAAGACTGGGAGAGCAGGATGTTGTGTCCCTGCTCGATGAAGTGCCTGACGGCCCAGGCGTCCCGGTCAATGTCCCCACTGGCAAAGCCCTGATAGGCCATGTCAAAGAACACCAGCAGCTTCCTCTTCTGCAGGGGGGGGAAGAGTCATATTATACATTTAGGATATTAATCCTAATTGAACTCTGAACTCGGCCATGACCCACATGATGGCAGATTTTTGAAATCTCAGAAAACCATACATACAAGAGTAAATATTATCAGACACAAACACACACCTTGATGACTTCTGAAATCTCCTTCCACTGCTCGGGCCGAGGGTCGACTCCGGTGGGGTTGTGGGCACACGCGTGCATCAAGATCACACTGTGCTCCGGGATTTTCTACACAGCAACAAGAACACCACATTTAATTCATTATCTGTTTATCTGCCAGTCATCCATCCATCCATCCATCCATCCATCCATCACTTCATTATCTCTTCTCTATCCACACTTTCATCCTTCTCTCCTGTACTCTTCTCCAATCTCCACAGTCCACGCCTACCTGACCTTGTTTCACTCTCAATGAATCAGTCAATCAATCAATCAATCAAGCAAATAAATCAATCAACCAGACAAACAAACAAGGTCAGGACGTCAACATGCGATAATGCTTTGCCATGTCCACCTCCTGGATGAGAGGAGCACTGTGGGACGCTGGCGTACCGAGATGTCGTCGAGGGCCCCGGCGAAGTCGAAGCCGCAGGTGCCAGGGTCATAGTAGCGGTAGGACTTGAGCTGCATGCCCGCGTCACGGAAGATGGGGGTGTGGTTCCCCCAGGACGGCTTGGGCAGATACACATCCTTCACCCCTGTGTGGAAACGAGACTATTGGGGGAGGGGGGAGGGGGGGGGCACCAGAAACACAGTCAGGAGGAGTGGATTGGTTGAGGCGGCATAATATTTCATAATGACTCTTCAAAGGAGAGGAAGTGACATACCAGGAAGTTGGCTCCAATCCGGAGCGATCCAGTGCCTGATATGGTCTGGACTGTAATGCTCTGGGACACAAAGAACAAAATACTGCTAGTATATACATCCTCAAGACACAAAGTATATACATTCTCAAGACACACACGCGTATATACATCCTCAAGACACACACACGTATATATACATTCTCAAGACACACACGTATATACATTCTCGAGACACACACACACACACACACCTATATACATTCTCAAGACACACACACACACGTATATACATCCTCAAGACACACACACACGTATGTACATCCTCAAGACACACACACACATATGTACATCCTCAAGACACACACACACATATACATCCTCAAGACACACACACACACAAGGTACAGATGCAGGTGCTCATAAACACAATATGACAGAAACGCATCACACACACAATTTATATATATATTAGTGCTGTCAGTTTAACGCGTTATTAACAGCGTTAACGCAAACCCATTTTAACGCCGTCATTTTTTTTATCGCGAGATTACCGCAATATTTTTATTTTTTTAGATTAACGTTCTTTTTGGCCTCGCAAATTGTGTAGTAGGCTAACGTTGCGGTTTCAGTGAATGGTGAGCGCGATACGGCGAAATGGATGATAAAAAGCTTCTGAATGGAAAGTTTACTTTTAAAAGTTGTGTTGTGCAAAAGAAGCGAGCTTCACTGTTGTCTGAAAATGTCAACAGGCAGCTGGCTGAAAGCAAAGAAGTAGTAGGCTTACATTTTATTGGTAACCTAACTGTTACGGTTCATTGTTTCTGAAATAAGAGGCCTGACTGCTATGTTCCCAGCAAACGAAAAAAAGAAAATATTAAGCCATGGTTTAACTGCACTATAGGCTGAGTCCTTGTTTACCTGAAATGTGCACTTTATAATTTTATTTTGTACCGCCCTGTTTGGCAATGTTGGTTTTCAATAAAATAAAACATTTGCATAAAGCAAGCCAATCAACTTTTCCATGTTGATAAGGGCACTAAAATAAAAATAAAATGATTGAAAAAAATGTATAAATGAAGGGACATTTAGAATAGATAAAAATGTGTGATTAATCGCGATAATTTTGAGTTAACTATGACATAAAGGCGATTAATCGCGATTAAATATTTTAATCGTTTGACAGCACTAATCGTTTGACAGCACTAATATATATATATATATATATATATACATATATATACATATATATATATATACACATATATATACATATACACACACACACACACACACACACACACACACACACACACACACACACAGAGAGGAACATATACAAACACACAGACAGGGATACAAGTCCTCCCCACACACACACAGAGAGACTCACCCGTTTGCTGTTGAGCACCTCGCTGTTGGACCCCAGGGCCAGCTCAGCACAGGAGTTACTGAACTCCCCCAGCCCCCCGATGCCAAGGTACTCCTTATCCAGCTGCTTAGAGGCGATCAGGGCCTCGGCCTGCACACACACACAAACACAGGTCGTATTTACATCTGAAACAAGATGAGAGGCTCTGCTTTACTCAGCAAATTACAAGCAATGAGGGCCTCTGCCTGCCTGCCTGCCCACACACACACACACACACACACACACACACACACACACACACACACACACACACACACACACACACACACACACACACACACACACACCAATAGTTAATTCAATAATAGTTCCTCATGAGGTACAGCCTAGTGCTCTGGTACTGCAGACTCAGTGGATGTGCTGATACAACAGCATGAGCTGAGAGAGAGAAGGGGAGTAAGAGAGAGCAGGAGAGAGTGAATGAGAGCGAGAGACAAGGGGAGGGAGAGAGAGAGCGAGAGACAAGGGGAGGGAGAGAGAGAGAGAGAGAGAGAGAGAGAGGAAGGTGAAGGTGAAAAGGGAAAGAGTGTGTGTGAGAAAAGGCGAGGAGGAGGTCAGTGTGTGTGTGTGTGTGTTTTCTACTCCTACAACACTTACTAAGCATGACTCGGCATAAATAATGAAACACACATGTTCACACACACCAGCACATGCACTCAGCCCAAACCTCACAACCTCCTGTACTTAAACACACACACACACACACACACACGCACGCGCCTCGCCCCCTAACCACCCCTCTGATCCTCCCGTCCCAGGCAGCCAATCCTAGCGGGGCAGACTGAATGCGCACGCACACACACACGTCAACACCTGTACAAAACCACAAATTAGGCAAAAGCATGTGTGTATCTGCTCTCTCTGATGATAACATTCTAGAGGATCCATGGAAGGTGGTTCTGTTCTATTTAACATGATGACTTACACCCACCCAAGTACATCACACCCACCCAAGTACATCACACACAGGCTATCTGCTTTACCAGATCACACACACAGGCTATCTGCTTTACCAGATCACACACAGGCTATCTGCTTTACCAATCTCTCTTGGTTCCTCTGTTCTTTGTCTCAACATGCAGAAGGTACAAGTGTCCCTTAGGGCTGAAACACACCAAGCGCGTTTTTAAAACGGCAGACGCTTCAAAAACATCTTGGCAAAGTGCGGCGGGCAAAACAGCCGCAGGGGCACCAGGCTGTTTTGCCCGGCGCCTAGGAAGCGGAGCTGCGTGCGCAACCTGCCTGGGCCGAGTGTGACATTGATGAGTGGTGCGCCTCCGCGCCGGAAAGTTGAGAAAAGTTCAACTTTTGAGCGCATCTAAAAAACGCTAGAAAGACGCAACGCGTGGCGGAGAAACGGGCGCGCTGTACCATAGGAAACAATGCATTTGCCAGCGTCCCGTTTTTTAAAAACGCGTTTGGTGTGTTTCGGCCCTTAGACTTGTGCAAGGTGCACAGGCAATGGTGTGTGTATGTGGGGGTGTGTATGTGGGTGTGTGTGTTTGTGTGTGTGTGTGTGTGTGTGTGCGCTTAGCTTTGGCAGATGCGTAAGCGTACCTTGCGGACGCAGTTGAGCACGAAGGGCTTCCCGGCGTCGTCGCGGTACGCCCCCACTCCCAGGTTCATCTTCTTGGGGTTGGTGTCGCGCTTGAACGCCTCCGTCACCCCGAGAATAGGGTCTGGGGGTCCCATCTTCACCTCAGTCCACCAGGAGCTGACACACAAACACACACACACACACCCACACAGGTGAGACCTCTGAGCACACACTGCAGTGTGTGCCATTAAATGTAACAGGAGCTAAATATGATTAAAACAAACCAGACATGCAGACAGAGGGGGTTTAGTATTAAAATTGATTGAGTGGGGAAGACTGATCATTTCTCCAGCCTTATCGTGTCTCTACAACCTCTACACACACTCTGGCTCCAAATTCTACACTCACTCAGCTGACACACACACACACACACACTATGGTTACAAACTCTACACACACTCTGGCTCCAAATTCTACACTCACTCCAGGACCTGACGCACGCATGCATGTGTGTGTGGACAGGTTTAGGGAAGGTGTGTGTATGTATACTAGTGGAGAGGTGTATGCATCTGTACACGTGTGCAAGTATTATTAGGGATGCATGTGCATGTACACAGGAGTGTATGCGTATGTCTAGGAATCAAGTGTGTGTGTGTGTGTGTGTGTGTGTGTGTGTGTGTGTGTGTGTGTTTAAGGAAGTGTAGGCATGCACACAAGTATGCATATGTTTAGGGAGGTGCATGTGTGTGAGATCGGGAGGAAAGGAGATCCACTGAAGTAAAGATCACTTCTGGGGTCGCATTACAACACCCAGGCGGTGTATGTATGTGTGTGTGTGTGTGTGTGTGTGTGTGTGTGTGTGTGTGTGTATGTATATGTGTATGTGTGTGTGTACACGTGTTGGCTCTACCCCTGCACAGGGAGGTAAGGCTAGCGTACGAAGAGCTGACACTCAACAGGTTCTACTGAGCCATTCAGCTGCACTGGTCTATATTGACAGGTTACAGGTTGTTGTTGTTGTCGGTTCACAGGGCCTAAGTCCGACAGGGGAAAGTAACCATCTCTTTGATCAGCGGTTCTATCAGTGCAGAGTCCACCGGAGTCTGATAAGGACCTAGCGGAGGTCGTCACGGCGGCATATAAACTAACGAGAGTAGTACTCCGGGCTCGTGTGTGATACAAACGCGCCATTCATCACGTGTAATCTTTATCTGATCTCTTAGGTGTCTTAAATCGTGTCCTAATACGATAAGATCAGATAAATGCTGAGGCGCAATTTTAAGCAGCTCTCTAGGATGCCGGATTAGCTTTCTTCCACGAACCCGATCAAACCACCCCTAGCTCTTAATCTTACACGTTTAACTTATTAATGCAGGCCCTGCTTTCCGATACGTGACTAAACACACCTCGTGAATGGCCTGCGCGTGGGTTGCTACGCATCTCCATGGCGTCAGAGAACGGTGGCTCACTGCGCCAGGCCTGCGCGTGTCAGAAGAGATACTGGGCTGCTTCAGAAACCAAAGTCTCGACATCACTCGACTTAAACTGGTTTATGCAGAGCGGAATTCTCAGCTCAGGCTGTTTGTCCTCCAGGACCCTCGCGAAAGGACACGAGCATCACAGCCATCACACCACCGGGAGGACCGGAAAAATACCCAGCCAATCAGTGTCTAGAGGCCAACAACTATAGCCAATCACCTCTCAGAAAGGCACATTTACGGTGGCTTTTACAGATCAAAAATGTAAGAAAACGCAATGTTACGTAATCCAATGCCAAAGCCATGGTATTTCTAAACCATCAATAGGTACAAGATATATTGTCTTTATTAAACAACAAAGGATGCATTTCCAAAGGGGCGTTCAGGTGCGTATAGGTTATTCTCTGTAACTATATACAGAATGACCACTATGTCGGAGAGAACACCTCTCAAGTTGCTCATCACTCTCAATTACAGACCAGAAAATGGTTTGAATACTGATTCCCAGCCAAATGTTATACACTTTTTCAATAAGACACACGACCCAACAGATTATACACGTCATGAGAAAAAAAAACTTAAATTAGTAAAAGGGGCAAACACTTGCTCGTATCCTGATTATCAAGACCTCCCAAAGTCCACACAATCACATCTCAATACTGTAACATTACTGTTAGCTTGTTGCGTGCGGTATGGCATTCTGCGTGACATCCTCCACATGGCAACAGTCAGAAAATGAATCACGAACAGCTAAAACATTCCTTAGCGTGCCTATACTCGAGCTGCATGGCAAGGTCAACGGCGTCGCCAAACCGACCCTTCATTCGGTAAAGCCGAACGTAAAACGTCTGGTAAATTACTGACAAGTTGCATCACTACGGGTACACCACGAAAAGCCGAAATGTTCCTGAAAGCAACGTTAAATACTAACGTGGAGAAACGAGCGAACATAGCGTTACCTTGCCCGGATAGGGAAGACCCCCAGAGACGGGGAGAAAGCCCCGACAGCGGAGACGATCTTGCTGGACTTGAACAGCGCCATGGCCACAACGAACAGTTGATGCTACAGTCCAACCGGCGCGACTGAGGGAAAGGAAAGAAACGCTGGTCGTGCTGTGGTGCTATTTAAAGCTAGAGGCAGTCCGGTAGCTCAACAGCGACACCTAAAGATATTATCTATTAAATCGTGATATCAAAATGATATGGGGAAAAAACTACACAGTATTTATTTTCACTTTTAAAACTTTGAAATATGAATAGAAAATAATGTGCGTGCAATGGGAGTTGTATGCTTCCTGGTGTGTGTGTGTGTTTCGCCCCAAAATGCTGTCCGTCTGTGTTAGAGTGAATTACATTCTGTGCGTAATGTTCCATTTTCGAGTGTTTTTAGCCTGCATTTCTGTAATCATTTCTGAGTCCATGTGCTGTGCGTAACTGCGATTGTATGTGATTCTGTTTTTTGCATATTTGCCCACCACCACTTTGTAGTGTGTTGTATCCGCATATAAGACTGCCTTTCCTATCTTCAGTAACAGCCCTTAAACACTTGCTCCTAGTGTGTAGCTACGGTACCTGGCATAAACAGAGAAGTCTTAGTTTGCTCCGTCGCTGCAGTTCAATACAATAATGTTCAAAAGCTGTGGACATAATTCAAGAAGCGTATACATGGCCATATCTTATGCATTATGACTCTTTGACCTTTTCTTTACAGTCATTTAAATATTTCTGGTAAAGATGTAGAAGATAAATCAGAAATGGCTGAAACCAACAAACAAACTGCACAGAACACACGGGTGTGTTGGTGGATATCTTTTTTTAGATTACCCCCCCCTCCCAAAAAAAACAACGCTACAAAAACCACAGGTTATCTACCTAAGGATTTCTGAGTTTGTTTCAATAATAAAAAACATCACTTATTAAATATGGCCGCTAGGTGGCAGCGTTGTACTTCAAATACCCCTGCAGTGTTTTGATTTGGTAAAAAGGGACTCTGGGCTCCCGACATTACACTCCAAAAGCGCTACAAGCAGGGATAGGAGGTATGTCTGATACATGTATTTACAATATGTATTTGAAATACAGAATAGCATTCTGTAATTTGTGTTTGATGGACCCTATCAAAATAGTTAAATAATAAATTGAATCAAAATAGTATAGTTCAGTATTTTTTGAATTTTAAAAATACAGAAAACATTGTCCCCAAATCTGTATACATGATGATGTCTAATGTATGCTGAGCGCTGCGCCCGTGCTTTTAAGACACATGGCCAGTGAAAGACTGATGTCGCATTTTTCCCTTTTCTGATTCAGTGTTGAGGCCAATTTATAATCCAGGTGACAAGAGCTGCTCAACAAAAACACGTAAAAAAACCTGACAAAATTTGTGTCTGCTCAGACCACGTCACCTCCATGACGGCCCAGACCACATCACCTCCATGGCGGCCCAGACCACATCACCTCCATGGCGGCCCAGACCACGTCACCTCCATGGCGGCCCAGACCACATCACCTCCATGGCGACACAGACCACGTCACAGGGGGGCTCAGACCACGTCACCTCCATGGCGACACAGACCACGTCACAGGGGGGCTCAGACCACGTCACCTCCATGACGGCCCAGACCACATCACCTCCATGGCGGCCCAGACCACATCACCTCCATGACGGCCCAGACCACGTCACCTCCATGGCGGCTCAGACCACGTCACCTCCATGACGGCCCAGACCACATCACCTCCATGGCGGCCCAGACCACATCACCTCCATGACGGCTCAGACCACATCACCTCCAGGGGGGCTCAGACCACGTTACCTGCATGTCTAACTATTTTGAAAGGGTAAAGGTATTGAAAGCTTTTGTTGCTCCAATGACAAGACATTTGATGTATGTTTCTGCTTTCTTGATATGGCTATGGTCATCTAGCTGTTTTGAATCCCAATCATGATACAGTGCTTCTCTAAACAGATTTGTAACATACCTTGTTAAACAGTGCCTTACACACAGGGGGGGCTAAGCCCCTAAATAAAACCCTGTGACCCAGCAAAACTAGGGGGGTCTGGGGGCATGCTCCCCCATAAGACATTTGTGAAAATATCCTTTTAAATAGTGTCCTCTATTGGGTTTTAGGAAGAGAAATTAACAAATTCAGATTTAAAATATGGCACAACAATAAACATATTGAAGACATCTGCTGAAATAGGTGCTAATTATATTGTAGCATGGTAGGGATTTGCAGCTCAAGTGAGCAGGTTAACGTTGTAGGCTAGAGTTCACTAGCTAGTTATATCTGGCGGAGCTACTGAGTAGGGTAGCATACCCACAGGATCAATGAACCGGCATGATAAAAGAGAGCCACGACATCTATAATTAACTCGTGATGATTTAACCATTTCGTTTTATTTACTATTTTAAAATTCTTGTCCTATACCTTTATATCCAGCAGCTGATTTTGGCAGCTTTCACCAGCTTGGGTCTGACAGTCGCTCCAAGTCTGTTTACTAGACGTTATGACCGTCTGTCTGCACGCTCGCGAGGCTCACTCACGAACAAAAAAACTGATAGATACGCCACTCGTTTGAAATGTTTTGGGTTATGACAGATGACCATTGAAATCATCTGATAGTGTTGCACACACAGACACACACACACACACACACACACATAAAACACATACACGCACACACAGACACACATACAGACACACACACTAATCATGTGATAGTGTTGCCTCACTTCAAGGAAAATCAAGGAAACGTTCCATTATGAAACTGTTGCAATGATGACTCATAAATGATGACTCCTGATTCTGAGGAACAGAAAGAAGAAGTCTTTCAGGGTAAACTGTAATTCTCCAACTCTCTGTGATTACGGACAGACAGAAAACCTGATTCTTCCTCAGTTTGTGGGGTAAGAAAATATGCTTTTCAGAATAAAATCTCTCTACCGTATATATGTCTATCTCTATCTATGTGATCGTATGTGCATGTCTGTGTGTGTGTGTGCGCGCGCTTGCTGTGTAACAATACATTAGGGATACACACACGCCTACATATAGCATAGCCTACAGTTGACCATAACGCTAATATACAATTATGATTTGCTCGCATGCACACACACACATGCGTGCACACACACACGCGCACACACACACAGGCTAATATTAACTGTATCTTGGATTGTTATTCCTCCTGACACAGACAAGCATATTTAGTGAACCAAGATGTTTCTAGGATATTCCACATGTAGGAGAGCCCTTACTTTATGGATCCTTCACACAACACGCCTCCTGAGCATGCAATGGTCAGTGACGTTCATTGCTTAACATGCACAACAATCTTTCATATGGGCGAACTTATCAGTAACTGTTCTGTCAAACTCCACCAATCTATGAATCAATTTAAAGCATTGCAAGTGTATTTGCCCTCTGTTGCCCCGTGGTATTGTGTATATATGTCTTAATTTAGCTTGATTTATTATATTGCCTTGCTATTAGAAGTGGCTAGCATAACTGTGATGACTAACAATGGCTGTCTGTGTAGTGTGTGTGTGTGTGTGTTTGTGGCTGTCTGTGTAGCGTGTGTGTGTGTGTGTGTGTGTGTGTGTCTCTGTGTGTGGCTGTCTGTGTAGCGCGCGTGTGTGTGTGTGTGTGTGTCTCTGTGTGTGGCTGTCTGTGTAGCGTGTGTGTGTGTGTGTCTCTGTGTGTGGCTGTCTGTGTAGCGTGTGTGTGTGTGTCTCTGTGTGTGGCTGTCTGTGTAGCGTGTGTGTGTGTGTGTGTGTGTGTGTCTCTGTGTGTCTCTGTGTGTGGCTGTCTGTGTAGTGTGTGTGTGTGTGTGTGTGTGTGTGTGTGTGTGTCTCTGTGTGTGGCTGTCTGTGTAGCGTGTGTGTGTGTGTCTCTGTGTGTGGCTGTCTGTGTAGCGTGTGTGTGTGTGTGTGTCTCTGTGTGTGGCTGTCTGTGTAGCGTGTGTGTGTGTGTGTGTCTCTGTGTGGTTGTCTGTGAAGCAAGCAAAGTAGCTGGGGAGAATGTTGCAGTTAAGTTCTTTTCACGTCAAAATGTGTTATTATAAAATAAAGCATGCATATGATCTTTAGGTAAGCTAGACTGCTGCCATGATTTTCTGTCCGGATGTAGCAACAGCACATTACAAAGCCTCCAGCTCATACAGAACGCTGCCACTCGAACGCTTACTAGAACTGAGAAATATGAACATATCTCACCTGTACTTGCCTCTGTGCACTGGCTCCTTCTGACCTACAAAGCCCTAAATGGCTCCAAATTACCTCAAGGAATTAGTTGTCCCCTATTGCCCACCAAGACCACTGTGTTCCCAGAGTGCAGGTCTCCTTGTAGTTCCAAGAGTATCAAAAAGCACAACAGGAGGCCGAGAAGCAGACACCCTTCCCATCTCTAAACCTTTTTAGTGCATCCCATAGTTATGAATAATGCAGTCATACTTTTCGTCAACCATGTTGTTGCTTTTAACAGCAGTCAGGACTAGTCACATAGTATGCTGGAGTTACTTTTTGTTGGTCTTGTTTTTGGATGAACTCTTTCTCTTTCTGTTCTGTAAGCCATCTCCTAGATTGTGTGTGTGTGTGTCTGTGTGCATATGTATGCGCGCGCGCGCGCGTGTGTGTGTGTATATGTGTGTGTGTCTCGTGGTCTGACGTGCTCAGGGTCCAGTGCTCCGGGTCCAGTGCTCCGGGTCCAGTGCTCTGAGTCCAGTGCTCCCAGTCCAGTGCTCCCAGTCCAGTGCTCCGGTTCAGTTTCTGACTCCGGCCTGAGAATCAAATTGATGTTTCCCAACCAAAATGTCTCTCTCTTATAGCGGGACCTTTGCTCTCAAATCCAGATGGCTGTGAAAACATTGTTCCTCGTCACCAGTCACCATAACCATCCATGTACATACACCCATATTAGGCAGCCGAGGTGTGCCCACTCACTTTGGCTCTTTCTCCCCCTCCTAGTCTAGAATCCTCCTAATCTTTGCTGTGGGATGCTGCTGTAGTCTCTCCACTCCACTCTGAGCCTACACCTACACCTACCCACCCCACCACACTGTCATGCACTTATTCTACCCCATACTCTGTGCTAGCATTTTCCTGCAATGTAAATAATTGCCACCATCGACACAGTTTTCTGTTCCACTACTGTACTTACCCTTGTAATAGTAACCTTACGAGCACACTGTATACCCACTAAGCTGTTCTACAATATTTGAACACTCTCTCTCCATCTTGTCCACTATTCATTTTGTACGTATCATGTAAATACCATCTTATGTTTGTATGTATCGTGTGCATTTGCCACATGTATGCTAGCATGCTTATCCTGATACTTGTATGAGGCATGTTTCTGATTCTCTCCCCTCTCTTTCTCCTTAATATATAATAATTTATTACAAAATGTGGGGAAATGTATTATATATTGTGTTTATGTGTGTGTTGATGTGTGTGTGTATGTTGATGTGTCTGCGCTGTGTGTGTGTGTGTGTGTGTGTGTCACCTGTGCAGGTACAGTATATAATGGACTTGCAGGAGTACTTCCAGAGGATCGGCTTCAGTGGTCCGTTTGAGAGGCCAGACCTGCCGACTCTGCTGCTGGTGCACCGGCTGCACGTGATGAGCGTCCCCTTTGAGAACCTGAGCATGCACAGCGGCCAGCAGGCCAGCATGGAGCTGCCGCTGGTCTTCGACAAGCTGGTGCGGCAGCGCCGCGGGGGATGGTGCTGCGAGAGCAACCTGCTCTTCTCCTGGGCGCTGGGGCAGATGGGATACACACACACCACCCTGGGTGCCCGCGTTCACAACCCCCATCTCCCCGGCTTCAGTGAGCGGGAGGGCCACCTCATCAACAGGGTGGAGGTGGCCGGGGGCTCCTACATCGCCGACGTCAGCTTCGGTCTTGCAGATCAGATCTGGGAGCCCCTGGAGCTGGTGTCGGGGAAGGAGCAGCCCCAGCCGCCCGGAACGTTCTGCCTGAAGGAAGATGGCGGCACGTGGGTCTTGGAGAAAACTGCGCGTCCGCCACTGATCCCCAACGAGGCCTTTGCCAAAGCAAGCCTCCTCAACCGCGGCGGGTCGAGTCCTGTCTTCTGCTTCAGTCTGGAGCCCCGACAGACGGAGGACTTCCACGCCGCCTCCCACTACCTCCAGACCGCCCCCGAGTCCATCTACACCAACAAATCCCTCTGCTCCTTACCAACACCCACCGGATACATAGCCCTGATTGGCTGGATTTACTGTAAGGTCACGTTTGGCTACCAGGAAAAGTTTGACCTGATGGAGATGCGTGACATCACGGACGCCGAGGTCCAAGACATCCTGAGGGAGGAGTTTGGAATGCCCACAGTCAACAACCTCAAACTGAAGAATAATAAAATCAGCTACAACATGTAACTGCTCTGTTCTTGGGCTAAAACAGATCATTTGAAATAAAATATACTGTACACATTTCATTTTGTTCCCCTTGATTTTCTGTAGACTGATGAAGATCGTTTGCAGGTTTGCCTGTGACATACTTGATCGATTCAAAACGGGCTGTAGAAATGCTCTCTGTTTGCCTGATCTGTTACAGATAAAGAACTGCGTCAGATGTCTGCTAACCCTAACCCTAACCCTAACCCTAACCCTAACCCTAGATTGATCCATGGACATGTCTGTGTCTGTTTCTTCATTGGTGAGTCAAATGTCAGCGTGTTCCCAGATGCCTCCATGATTCCCACACCACATGTTCTGAAGATGGCCACCAGGGGGTAGAGTTTAACCTCAAACTGGACAGAGCGTGTCTGATGTCAAGTCAAAGTCAAGGTGTTTATTGTCACATGCACCAAATAGCTTCAGCGCAGTGACATTTTTTATGACCTGGCAGGCAACATCTACGCAGTAGATGGCATACAAGATAGAAAAATAACATAACATATAACAAGTAACAACTATTTTAATTTAAATGATGTAGTAAGAACCGTGAAGAAGGCAAGAACTACACTCTCACCACCCTCCCCGTAATATATGTGTGTGTGTATGTGTGAGAGACAGAGAGAGAGAGCGTATGTGTGTGTGTGTGTGTGTGTGTGTGTGTGTGTGTGTGTGTGTGTGTGTGTGTGTGTGTGTGTGTGTGTGTGTGTGTGTGTGTGTGTGTGTGTGTGTGTGTGTGTGTGTGAAAGAGAGACAGTGTGTGTGTGTGTGTGTGTGTGTGTGTGTGAGAGAGACAGAGTGTGGAGTTTGCATCAATGCCCATTGCTCCGGATCAGCACTCCCTGTGTGAGGTGGTTAGTCTGTTTACCACACTGTCATCGGGGGGGCAGCACACTGTCACAGCCTCAGAGAGAGGCAGTAGGATATGACAGAAGACAAACTGGATAAAGAACAAATGGATAAGAAACAGAATCTCTCTCGCTCTCTCTCTCTCTCTGTGTGTAAGTTTGTGTGCGTGAGTGTGTGTATGTTTGTGTGTATGAGTGAGTGTATGTTTGTGTGTGTGTGTGAGGGAGTGTATGTTTGTGTGTGTGTGTTTGTGTGAGTGATTGTATGTTGGTGTGTGTGTAAGTGAGTGAGTGAGTGTATGCTGGTGTGTGTGTGAGTGAGTGTATGTTGGTGTGTGTGAGTGAGTGTATGTGTGTGTGTGTGTAAGTGAGTGAGTGAGTGTATGTTGGTGTGTGTGTGAGTGAGTGTATGTTGGTGTGTGTGTGAGTGAGTGTATGTTGGTGTGTGTGTGAGTGAGTGTATGTTGGTGTGTGTGTGAGTGAGTGTGTGTGTGTGTGTGAGTGAGTGTATGTTGGTGTGTGCTGTGTGTGTGTGTGTTTGAGTGTATGCTGGTGTGTGTGTGTGTGAGTGAGTGTATGTTGGTGTGTGTGTGAGTGAGTGTATGTTGGTGTGTGTGTGTGTGTGTGTTGTCTCTGTGTTTTGGGGGGCCTGGGTTATTTCCGTTCAGAATAAAGGGATTATGCACTGAATGGGATTAATGGTGTTCTTGCCAGGGCTGGTGCAGTGGCTGGGATGGGAGAGGAGACACTGATCTCTCCAAAGGGTTTCCAGCACACCCTAAATCAACATGCCGTCGTGTGTGTGCTTGTGTTTGTGTGCGTGTGTGTGTTTTTGTGTGTGTCCAGCACCATGGGCTAGCAGGAGTATGATGTCGTCTTGTGTGTGGCTGTGTAAAGCTGCTGCTCAGTAATAAAACTGTGTTCCATCTGGCCCTTACGTTCTGCGTTCCTCACTGTGTGCAGTGATCTGTCTGTGGTGTGTTCCTCATTCCAGCTGCGCTGTGAGTTCTGTCATCTGGAGTGTGTACTTCGATCTGTCTCCCACACTCACACTAGACAGACACACACACACACACACACACACACTAGACACACACACACACACACACACACACACACTAGACACACACACACACACACACACACACACACTTACACTAGACACACACACACACACACACACTGATGATTGTACAATGACTATGCTGTCAGTATCCAGCGCTGGGGTGCGTTTCTTTTGAGCGTCATTGTCTAACCTCCGTAAGAATCTCACGGTTACAACCGTGGTTCAACGATTCGGTTACAACCGATTCGGTTCAACGGTGTTTTCCGAAAGCATAGAATTAGGCCTGCTGCTCGAGACCAGTCATTAGAACCGCTGTTACTGTTGTCAACGTTTTAATTGTGTTAATTGACCTGAACACTCATCAACTGAGAATTTCACTTATCATACATTTTAAAATGAATAGCTCACTCATTTATCACGAGTGAAGCATTAACATAATTGTGAACAATGACAAACAAACTTATCTGTGAGAGAACACTGTACACTAACACATGTACCAAACAGGAGTGTGTGTGTGTGTGTGTGTGTGTGTGTGTGTGTGTGTGTGTGTGTGTGTGTGTGTGTGTGTGTGTGTGTGTATGAGTGTAATTGTTCACTTGAGAGACAGAAGTAGGCCATCTGTTACTGGAACTACTGGACACAGAGCCACTGCCTGTGCGTGTGCAGGCAGCTGACAGGCCGTGTGCAGGGAGCTGATTGGCCGTGGCAGGGAGCTGATTGGCCGTAGCAGGGAGCTGATTGGCCGTGGCAGGGAGCTGATAGGCCGTGTGCAGGCAGCTGATTGGCCGTGGCAGGGAGCTGATAAGCTGTGATAGGCTGTAATTAGTAAAATATTGCGACACAAAATAATACTCTTTTAACACTCATTACAAGTTGAAAGTGCACAAAGTGCTTTATTCTCAATAAGAATATATGTAAAGTATCTCCATCAGCTGCTCTAGTACATATGTATAGTATATATGACATCGCTCCATCAGCTGCTCTAGTATATATGTATAGTATATATGAGGCCCCTCCATCAGCTGCTCTAGTATATATGTATAGTATATATGACATCGCTCCATCAGCTGCTCTAGTATATATGTATAGTATATATGACATCGCTCCATCAGCTGCTGTAGTATATATGTATAGTATATATGACATCGCTCCATCAGCTGCTCTAGTATATATGTATAGTATATATGACATCGCTCCATCAGCTGCTGTAGTATATATGTATAGTATATATGAGGCCGCTCCATCAGCTGCTCTAGTATATATGAGGCCCCTCCATCAGCCGCTCTAGTATATATGTATAGTGTATACAGTGGGGAAAATAAGTATTTGAACCCCTGCCGATTTCGCAAGTTTGGCCACTTGCAAAGAAATGTGTGATTTATAATTGTAATGGTAGGTGTATTTTAACAGTGAGAAATAGAATATCAACAAACAAATCCAGAAAACTGCATTTTAAAACATTTATGACTTTATTTGTATTTGATGCAGAAAATAAGTATTTGAACCCCCAAGCAAACAGCAAGAATTTACGCTCCCAATGACCAGTTATGTGCCCAAGAAGCACACAGATTAGTCCTCATTAGGCCTAACAAGGTACACCTGATCTCAACTGGTGACGTGTATAAAAGAAACCTGTCCAAAGAATCAGTGTACCTTCAACCTCACCACCATGGGCAAGACCAAAGAGTTGACCAAGGATGTCAGAGATAAGATTGTAGACCTGCACAAGGCTGGAATGGGTTACAAAACCATTGGCAAGCAGCTTGGTGAGAAGCAGACAACTATTGGTGGGATTATTCGTAAATGGAAGCAACACCAAACAACTGTCAATCGCTCTAGGTCTGGGGCTCCATGCAAGATATCCCCTTGTACGGTATCGGGGATCATCCGAAAGGTGCAGAATAACCTCAGAACTACATAGGGGGAGCTTGTGAATGATCTCAAGGCAGCTGGGACCACAGTCACCAAGAAAACCATTGGCAACAAACTACGCCGTAATGGTTTGAAGTACTGCAGCACTCGCAAGGTCCCCCTGCTCAAGGAAGCACATGTACAGGGCCGTCTGAAGTTTGCCAATGAACACTTGAATGATTCTAAGGAGGATTGGGAGACAGGATGTGGTCAGATGAGACCAAAATCAAGCTCTTTGGCATCAACTCGACTTGCCGCGTTTGGAGGGGGAAGAATGCTGAATATGACCCCAAGAACACCATCCCCACCGTCAAGCATGGAGGTGGAAACATTATGCTTTGGGGCTGTTTCTCTGCCAAGGGTACAGGACGATCCACTGCATCGAGGGGACTATGGATGGGGCCATGTAACGTGGAATATTGGGCTTGAACCTCATTCCCTCATTCCCTCCCATTGAAAACGCAACCTTAAGGATTTGGAGAGGATCTGCAAAGAGGAGTGGACCAAAATCCTTCCTGAGATGTGTGTAAACCTGGTGACCAACTACAAGAAAAGTATGACGTCTGTGCTTGCCAACAAGGGTTATTCCACCAAGTACTAAGTCATGTTTTGCTAGGGGTTCAAATACTTATTTTCTGCATCAAATGCAAATTAAGTCATAAATGTTATAAAATGCAGTTTTCTGGATTTTTTTGCTGATATTCTGTTAAAATACACCTACTATTACAATTATAGATCACACATTTCTTTGCAAGTGGCCAAACTTGCGAAATCGGCAGGGGTTCAAATACTTATTTTCCCCACTGTATGAGGCCCCTCCATCAGCTGCTCTAGTATATATGTATAGTATATATGACATCGCTCCATCAGCTGCTGTAGTATATATGTATAGTATATATGACATCGCTCCATCAGCTGCTGTAGTATATATGTATAGTATATATGACATCGCTCCATCAGCTGCTGTAGTATATATGTATAGTATATATGACATCGCTCCATCAGCTGTTCTAGTATATATGTATAGTATATATGACATCGCTCCATCAGCTGCTGTAGTATATATGTATAGTATATATGACATCGCTCCATCAGCTGCTGTAGTATATATGTATAGTATATATGACATCGCTCCATCAGCTGCTCTAGCAAATGTGTGGGATGCATTTCTACCCTCTACATTCTGTATTAAATCACTAACAAAGTTGTTGGAGCTATGGACGACGGAAGTGTCTATTTGTGACGTAGCTAGCACGGTTTGGAGGAACAGTTGCTAGCAGGTCAATATTTCTGCTATAGAAATAGTCACAGGGGTTCGTCAGGGACTTCAGCTAAAGATGCGCAGTGTCACAGGGGTTCGTCAGGGACTTCAGCTAAAGATGCGCAGTGTCACAGGGGTTCGTCAGGGACTTCAGCTAAAGATGCGCAGTGTCACAGGGGTTCGTCAGGGACTTCTAACGTTATTCGATAAACACACGTCTGGTCTTTCCTTATTGTTGTTTCAGTCTTTGGTTAGTAGCTGTGTAAATGTGTGTGTCTTTGTCTGTGTCTGTACGTGTGTGTGTGTGTGTGTGTGTGTGTGTGTTGTTTCAGTCTTTGGTTAGTATCTGTGTAAATGTGTGTGTCTGTACGTGTGTTTGTGTGTGTGTGTGTTGTTTCAGTCTTTGGTTAGTAGCTGTGTAAATGTGTGTGTCTGTACGTGTGTTTGTGTGTGTGTGTTTCGGTCTTTGGTTATTAGCTTTGGGAATGGTGTCCAGTTGTGTGTTCACCTTTACATTGTGAGTTTTCTACAGGCAACACACACACACACATACCCGCGTTACATACGCCAGACTCACCCAGCAGCACCTCTGCACACCCATCACATCTGTTTTGGGCCCAAATCCAGGGATCAGAATAAGACTCACTTAACCTAATGGATACAAAAACCCTCTGAACAGTCAGCATCCATCCAAAAGAGGGTGTGTGTGTGTGTGTGTGTGTGTGTGTGTGTGTGTGTCTGTGTGTGTGTGTGTGTGTGTGTGTGTGTGTGTGTGTGTGTGTGTGTGTGTGTGTGTGTGTGTATGTGTGTATGTGTGAGGGAGAGAGTCTTTGTATTTCAATTCTCTTTCGTATGATAATATAATACTGAGTGCACTGAGTACCATTCTGGAGATTTTACAAATCTCATGAAACACATAGACAGACAGACAGACAGACAGACAGACAGACATGATGAGAGTCAGACAGACAGACATGATGACAGACAGACAGACAGACAGACAGTCAGACAGACATGATGACAGACAGACATGATGACAGACAGACAGACATGATGATAGACATGATGAGAGACAGACAGACAGACAGACAGACTGACATGATGATAGACATGATGACAGACAGACAGACATGATGATAGACATGATGACAGACAGACAGACATGATGATAGACATGATGACAGACAGACAGACATGATGATAGACATGATGACAGACAGACAGACATGATGATAGACATGATGAGAGACATGATGACAGACATGATGACAGACAGACAGACATGATGACAGACAGACAGACAGACATGATGACAGACAGACAGACATGATGACAGACAGACAGACAGACATGATGAGAGTCAGACAGACAGACAGACAGACAGACAGACAGACAGAGAGACATGATGAAAGACATGATGACAGACATGATGACAGACATGATGAGAGACAGACAGACAGACATGATGAGAGTCAGACATGATGACAGACAGACAGACAGACATGATGAGAGACAGACAGACAGACAGACAGACATGATGACAGACAGACAGACAGACAGACATGATGACAGACAGACAGACAGACATGATGAGAGACTGATAGATTATGAAGTCACTCTAAAGGCAATGAATAATATAGTGTATTTATAAGTATTTATATTACAGCCTGTTAAACACTTCAAAACAATGTTTCTTTGATAGTGCAAATGTAGAGTGTAGACTCCAGTCTCCCATGGTTACAGTTGGTGTAGAGTCCAGTCTCCCATGGTTACAGTTGGTGTAGACTCCAGTCTCCAATGGTTACAGTTGGTGTAGACTCCAGTCTCCAATGGTTACAGTTGGTGTAGACTCCAGTCTCCAATGGTTACAGTTGGTGTAGACTCCAGTCTCCCATGGTTACAGTTGGTGTAGAATTCAGTCTCCCATGGTAACAGTTGGTGTAGAATTCAGTCTCCCATGGTAACAGTCGTTGAACATCTGGCCCTGTGGTGCAGTCGCTACAACCTGGAGTTGAACTCGCTCAAAACTGTGGAGATGATAGTGGACTTCAGGAGGAGCCCCCCATCATTGCCCCCCCTCACCATACTGAACAGCACTGTGTCTGCTGTGGAATCCTTCAGGTTTCTGGGTTCCACAATCTCCCAGAACCTGAAGTGGGAGCCAAACATCAATACAGTCCTCAAAAAGGCCCAGCAGAGGATGTACTTCCTGCGCCAGCTCAGGAAGTACAACCTGCCTCAGGAGCTGCTGATCCAGTTTTACACTGCAGTCATTGAGTCTGTTCTCTGCTCATCCATTACTGTCTGGTTTGGTTCGGCCACTAAACTAGACAGGAACAGATTACAATGGACAGTCAGGTCTGCAGAAAGGATTATTGGTGCCGACCTGCCCACCATCCAGGACCTGTACACATCCAGAGCCAGGAAACGGGCAGGGAAAATCATTGCAGACCCCTCACACCCTGGACATAATCTGTTCCAGCTCCTGCCCTCTGGCAGGCGCTACAGAACTATGTACACAAAAACCACCAGACACAGGAACAGTTTTTTTCCCCCTTGCCGTCACTCTAGTGAACAGTTGACAGATTATTATATTTGTATTATTATATTATATATTATATTTATTTATTATCCTAAACTGTTGCATGCATATTTTTCAGTTTAAGTACATTGAGAGCAATTAAACCCAGGAAAAATTCCTTGTATGTGGAAATGTACTTGGCCAATAAAGATGATTCTGATTCTGATTCTGATTAGTGCTGTAGATGTGGACGTCAGACTGTCATCATTACTGTAGATGTGGACGTCAGACTGTCATCATTAGTGCTGTAGATGTGGACGTCAGACTGTCATCATTACTGTAGATGTGGACGTCAGACTGTCATCAATACTGTGGATGTGGACGTCAGACTGTCATCATTAGTGCTGTAGATGTGGACGTCAGACTGTCATCAATACTGTAGATGTGGACGTCAGACTGTCATCATTACTGCTGTAGATGTGGATGTCAGACTGTCATCATTACTGCTGTAGATGTGGACGTCAGACTGTCATCAATACTGTAGATGTGGACGTCAGACTGTCATCAATACTGTAGATGTGGACGTCAGACTGTCATTATTACTGTAGATGTGGCTGCACTTCTATTCTCTGACAGCTGGAGATGCTTGCTGAAGCCCATTCAGGTCTGTGAAACTGTGTGTGTGTGTGTGTGTGTGTGTGTGTGTGTGTGTGTGTGTGTGTGTGTGTGAGTGTGTGTATGTGTGTGTGTGTGATGCTTGCTGAAGCCCTTTTAGGTCTGTGAACCCGTGAGGTCTTTAATTAAACATGACAGGAGGGAGACACTGGGCAGCTGAGAGAACACTTTGTAGCCCACACACACACACACTCACACACATAGACACACGCAGACACACACACACACGCACGCACACACACACACACACACTCCAACAGACACACACACACACACACACAGACATTTATGTTATTACAGCTAGCATTCATACACACACACGTACACAAACACACACACGTTCAGGCACACACACACACGCGCACACAACCTCACACATAGACACACACACACAGACACACACGCACACTTTTTCAGTCTCTTCTGGTGAGCACAGACCCTGAAGGCCTGGCATGTGGCCGTGCTGAAAAGGTTTCTCTTCTTGGAGATTTGAACCAGCTCCAAACGGAGTCCAAATGAGATAAATATGCATCTGCATGACAGGCTCTTCATTTATCACGTCTTGATGCTCTGATGGGTTCGTTCATTAGCTCGCACCCAGGCTACATATTACTCCATATTACTACATGCCAGCTTCCCTCTTTATGAGCCTCTTGTTCACATGAACACCTCTGTTAGAGCCCTTGTCTGTCTGTAGTGAATGGGGTGCATGCTAGGCTAGGCTGTAGTTTCAGCTAATCAGATGAGCTGCATATGAAACAGTCGCACATTAGCCCAGAAGATGGAGGCGGATACAGAGTTCTCAGGCGTAAAGTCAGGCGCCCAAATCCCATCCAGCGCATGAGAGGACCATCTATTAATGTGACTCATGTGCCTTGTACATCACACAACCCTAAGAGTGCCACAGAACCGCACAGAACCCTAAGAGTGCCACAGAACCGCACAGATGTTGTCAAGTCCCGTCCTGTTTCCTAGATTATGTTTCCCTTGTGTTGTCATTATTATTTCTGTTCTGTGTTGTGTTTTGTCTACTCATCTCGCCTCTCGTTTCAGAAACCTTGTTGATTGTCTGCCCCGCCTTGATTTTTTTCACCTGTCTCTCATCACCTTGTGTATATAGTCTATGTGTCCCTGTTTTCTCGTTGCCAGTTCATCCTAGTTTCTTTATGTTCCTCGCGTTCCACCAAATACTTGTGTTTATTGATCTCCTTGTGTTACCGACCCCTGCCTGTTAAACGGATTCCGCCTTTGCCTCTTCCCTACTGGATATTCTGCCTGATCTCCGACTGCCGGCCCGTGTACCAACCCTCGACCGAACCTACACCGAACCCTGCCGCTGCCTGCCCCCTTCTGTTTGCTTGTTTATGGACTGCCTACCCGTGTACCGAACTTTATTAGTAAAAGTTGTTGATTGCACTTACACCTGTCTCAGAGTCGCACTATTGAATCCTCAAACACTAGGCCTACTGCATCCATTACAGATGTGTCATCCACAGACACAGCACAGACACGCTAACAGAAGGCAGAGTTAGACAACACAGCACATGGACACAGCACAGACATGCTAACAGAAGGCAGAGTTAGACAACACAGCGCATGGACACAGCGCAGACATGCTAAGAGAAGGCAGAGTTAGACAACACAGCGCATGGACAGTTAGTCACGCTAACATGCTGGACAGAAGAGGGAAGGCAAAATTATTCCAGGACATTAGGCGCAAACATTACACACAAATGCAAACCATTATGGGGCGTAACTACTTACAGCCGTCACTCACATCAGCCCAAGAAAGGTCTTCACGTTACAAAACATATTAGCTTTAGCATCCTGTGCTGCTGGTGGTGTAAATAAAATACATATTAGCTTTAGCATCCTGTACTGCTGCTGGTGTAAATAAAATACAAATTAGCTTTAGCATCCTGTACTGCTGCTGGTGTAAATAAAATACAAATTAGCTTTAGCATCCTGTACTGCTGCTGTTTTAATATAATACATATTAGCTTTAGCATCCTGTACTGCTGCTGTTTTAATACAACACATATTAGCTTTAGCATCCTGTGCTGCTGCTGGTGTAAATATAATACATATTAGCTTTAGCATCCTTTATTACTAATATAATACCCGGTTTATCACTATGCTACCTTAGTCGCATCTTATTTTATCCAAATATGGCAAGCATTATTTTACTAGCGCATGGATAGACTGTGAAGAACATTACATATTGTTTTTACTGCAGACCAGTGAGAGACAAGTTGCATCATTTTACATCAGTTCCGACAGGCAATAGACCTGTGTGTGTGTGTGTGTGTGTGTGTGTGTGCGTGTGTGTGTGTGTGCAATAGACCAACTGCCTTCCAGGTAAATGAGACATTATTAATGAGGGGTTATTAATACTCTTATCAAACGGCTCCTCAGAATAAGGGTTATTAATACTCTTATTAAACGGACCCTCAGAATGTTGCTGAAGGTTCCGCTGATTTGAATGGGCCATAACATAGTTATCGTAACGGAAATTCATTGTAACTTAAAATCAACAAGTAATACGTTGCTTGGTAACACCTAAAATGTTTAAGTTTTATTTGCACGAAGAACTCTTTTATCATTTTGGCAAGTAACTGTGTAATATGCAGGATAATAAATCCCCTCAGGATGATAAGACTATTCACACACACACACACACACACACACACACACACACACACACACACACACACACACACACACACACACACACACACACACACACACACACACATACGACTATTCGTAGAATCCAAGAATGACAGGCAGATTATGCATGGTCCCCTTATATGAATACACCATTAGATTAGT
>NC_045171.1:20767741-20770241 GCF_900700415.2 Clupea harengus | reverse complement strand
AGCCTGTCTAATTATCATTAGTAGTATTATTATATTATTAATAATAATAATAATAATAATAATAATAAAAATAATGCAACAGACATGCCACAGAATGATAAACAAGAGCTCTGTTCAAATACCATCAGTGTTTGATTGTTAAAATATTGCAGTTTAACTGACTGATTAAATTACATTTAAAATTATTAACTGTTGAAATGTAGAAACAACATTAGAGAAAATCTATCTGGACATTTTTTCTTTTTTTTTAAGTTTAACTGATCGATGAAATTAAATCTGTTTCTTTATTAAAAGTTTAACTGATCGATGAAATTAAATCTGTTTTTTTTTAATTAAAAGTTAAACTGATTGATGAAATGTAATGTTAGCTGGTCAAATGTAGAACAAGCTGATGAGAATCTTTTTTTCCTTTTTAACACGAAAAAACACAAAACGTTATGTGATGGGCTATGTGATGTGTGCACATGTGTGTGATGTTTCTTCATGTGTGTGTGTGTGTGTGTGTATGCATGAGTGTGTGTGTGTTGTGAGTATTACCTCTGACATCTCAATCTTGCCATCTGCATTCTTGTCAAATCTATGCATAAACTCCTTCATCTTTTCCCTGAAAGCAACATTTGATGGGTCCTGTCGAAATGAAAACACATTTAGAAACAGCTTATCAATGAAAAAGAAAAGGAATTAGTGTGTTCTGTGTTGCTAAGTGATCCCAAGTCTTAAGTAATACAACCCTTTGCTAAACTAATTGGTTGTCTCTATGGTAACTAATTGTCTCTATGGTAACTTACTGTGCCCGTTCCTTGTCGAGCCCCTTCCAGCTCACGGAAGAAATTCTCCAGCTCCTTCCCCTCAATGTAGCCGTTCCCTGGAAAACACACATACACACACACACACACACACACACACACAGGGTAATGTATCACTGCAGGAGGATACAATATTGACGTTTGCCCACCATACTGCACAGCACTCCATGATCCTCTGAGCAATGCAGCATCTGGATGCTTTTAACCAGAGTATGCAACACACACACAGACAAACACACACACGTACACACACAGACAAACACACACAAAGAACTCGTTGACTATTCTGGGATTCACCCAGTTATCCCAGCATCTGTGTAATCTCCCAAGCGCAACCCAGGAAGAAGCTTTAAACAACCATTGAGAACTCTGTGTGTGTGTGAATGTGTGTGTGTGTGTGTGTGTGTGTGTGTGTGTGTGTGTGTGTGTGTGTGTGTGTGTGTGTGTGTGTGTGTGTGTGTGTGTGTGTGTGTGTGTGTGTGTGTGTGTGTGTGTGTGTGTGTGCATGTCTGGCCCAGTTTTTTCAGAGCTTATGTCACTGACTGTATGTGTGGAACGAAGTCGGCGCAACTGTTTGTGTAATAATATCAATGTCCAGTGTAGCTAAAGCCCCATAGACTGAAACTGAGCAAAGACAAGTAGAGGAGGGGAAGATAAAGGAAGAGAAGACTAGACTAGACAAGACTAGAGAAGAGAAGAGAAGAGAAGAGAAGAGAAGAGAAGAGGAGAGGAGAGGAAAGGAGAGAAGAGGAGAGGAGAGGAGAGAAGAGGAGATAAGAGGAGAAAGGAGAAGAGAAGAGAAGAGAAGAGAAGAGGAGAGAAGATAAAGGAAGAATGTTGAAAAAAAACTGAAAAGAAAGTAGAGGCGAATAAAGAAGAGGAAAAGAGGAAAAGATAGAAGAGCCAAAGATGAGAAAAGACGCTTGTTTGTTTGATGATGCAATTTAGATGTGTGATGCAATGAGAACCTGTCTGTCTGTGTGTGTGTGTGTGTGTGTGTGTGTGTCTGTGTGTGTGTGTGTGTGTGTGTGTGTGTATATGTCCGTGTGGGGGGAGGGGAGATGGTAATATATAATCCCAATTCCTCTCGCCCATCATCTGCTTTGGTGCAAACCCCAGGCCTTAGATCAGTCTGGAGATTAGATGCAGAGTGTGTGTTCACACACACCACAGATGTGCTGTTCGGCCCCCTCACCAGCAGGTAGAGTTCACACTCACGCTCTCTCACACACTCTCTCTCACACTCTCACACACTCTCTCACACACACACTCTCACACACACTCTCACTCTCTCACACACTCTCACACACGGCCTACAGCTGGAGAGTAGGCTAAATGAATACCTGTAATGTAAATGGACCTGTCACTCATAAAGGCATCCAAACAACGACCCAAATAAAGAAATAAATAAAAGATTCCCTAAAAATCCCAGCTCGAGTGCGAGATTAATGTTCATTTCTGAGATTGTGGTCACAGATTGGTACGGGGATTATAACCCAGACCTTGCGATGCCACGAGCACTCCTCCTTCTCCCCCCATCCCTCGCATCACTGAATTCGTTCACAGCGCGCGGCTGTCCGCGCCCGACAGCCAGTGCAAGCACGCACGCACGCACGCACGCACGCTCTCATGTCGCAGGGAGGCCTTGGAGGAAAAAAAAATACATTAGGGTTTTGTTTATGCCGGACGACCGT
>NC_045171.1:20752741-20755241 GCF_900700415.2 Clupea harengus | reverse complement strand
CTGGGAATAGAGGAGAGGGCCCAGGGGGAGGGCTCTCACTGGGGAGTGTGTGTGTGTGTGTGTGTGTGTGTGTGTGTGTGTGTGTGTGTGTGTGTGTGTGTGTGGGTGTGTGTGTGTGTGTGTGTGGGTGCACTTGGGAGTTTGAAGATTACTGTGTTTACCAGGGCGAGAGTATGTGGGTTTTGTGTGTGTGTGTGTGTGTGTGTGTGTGTGTGTGTGTGTGTGTGTGTGTGTGTGTGTGTGTGTCTGGTGTGTGTGTGTGTGTGTGAGGGGGCAGTTGGGAGTTTGAAGATTACTGTGTTTACCAGGGCGAGTGTGTGTGTGTGTGTGTGTGTGTGTGTGTGTGTGTGTGTGTGTGTGTGTGTGTGTGTGTGTGTGTGTGAAGGTTGGGTGAGGGAAGAGGAGTGGATTGGCCTCTACACTCCTGGGGCCACTGTTTTGACAGAGCAGGGCAAGATGATGAAACTTCTGAGAGGGGTTAGTAGAGTATGCCTGATTGTCTGAGTGTGTGTGTGTGTGTGTGTGTGTGTGTGTGTGTGTGTGTGTGTGTGTGTGTGTGTGTGTGTGTGTGTGTGTGTGTGTGTGTGTGTGTGTGTGTGTGTGTGTGTGTGTGTCAGTGTATATGTGTTAGTGTTTATGTCAGTGTCTTTGGTGTTCACTGTATAGTTTAGTGTGTGTGTCTGTGTGTGTCAGTGTCTTTTGGTGTTCTCTGTTAAGTTTAGTTTGAGTGTGTGTGTGTGTGTCCAACACTGGACTGGACTGAGACTGCAGGGGAGGTTGGCATGCCTTGACTTTGCTGACCACTCTGTCTCTCATACAATGTACAGGAATGCTGCTGTAGGAGAGGACATCCTCTGCTTTACTGTTAAAGCCAGACTACAGGTGTTGCCAACTAAATACAATCTGGCATTGTGGTACCCTAACAATCATCATCCACACTGTATAATGCACTCTAATCCCAGCCAACATTTTGAATCCATTGCTCATATTGTTAATGGCTGTAATAAGTACAAAGGACTTTATACTGCACGCCATGAGGAGTATTCCCCCCACATGTGTTAATGTACAAACACTCCTGTATAATGCCAGATTGGTTAGCCAGCTCTGATGATGTGTTCTGCAACATCCCTAACACCCCTGATGTTGTTTTCTTGGACAAGGTTAAAAGGGAGGTAGTAGTCCTTGAGGTAGCCTGTGTCTATGACCTCTATATGGATATAGCCTTCCTTGACAAGTTGACCAAATACCAGCCCATTGTTGCTAAGATGAGAGACCGAGGCTATACATGTAAGATGGTAGTATTGATATTTGGAAGCCTGGGGCATGTCCATAAGATTTCGGTCAGTGGGCTACGACTGGCAGGATTTAGTAAGAGACAATCTAAACAACTAGCAAAGTTCTGCTCTGTATCAGCTGCTATAGGTAGTCTTGCTGTTTGGCGTAGGAGATGTTTCTTGTACCCATGAGTCACTAAGCTGTATTCAACCTCTGAGAAATGTTTGAATCCTTTCTGTACAGAATATGATTGGTGGATTCAAATAAATAATTAAAATGTGTGTGTGTGTGTGTGTGTGTGTGTGTGTGTGTGTGTGTGTGTGTGTGTGTGTTCATGTGTAGCTCTGTATAGGTACTATGCGGTATTCCCCTGTAACGGATTGTGGTCCTGTGCTCTTATTGGCCAACTTGGCAGCTCAATCATGCTCTTTAGATAACAGCCCGCCCTGGGCACACGGCCAGAGTCATGAGCGGCCAATCAGAGCCCACACAGGAAACTGCCTAGGGCCCGACGCTTGGTCAGAGTTTTAGCCTGTTTATTGTGTGCTCACCTGAAACACACATATATTAACACACAAGCACACACACACACACACACACACACACACACACACATACTGTAACTGTAAAGAGATCCACATAAAATAGCATGTCTATGAATATACTCACTCTTCACCTCTCACCAGGAAAAAGAACATAGGACTGCAATATCATTGCAGGAATTTTGGAGTGGCCTGTGTGTGTGTGTGTGTGTGTGTGTGTGTGTGTGTGTGTGTGTGTGTGTGTGTGTGTGTGTGTGTGTGTGTGTGTGTGTGTGTTTTCATGAGAAGACTGATGGAGGTGATCCATTGTGTTTGATCAATTCCTTTCACCCTTGACAATATTGCAGTGGGAGCTGAGTGGTGCGTGTGTGTGTGTGTGTGTGTGTGTGTGTGTGTGTGTGTGTGAGTGTGTGTGTGTGTGTGTGTGAATGTGTGCATGTGTATGTGCATGCGTGTTTGCTTGTGTCTGTGATTGTATGTGTATGTGTGTGTGTGTGTGTGTGTGTAAGTGTGTGTAAGTGTGTGTGTGTGTGTGTGTGTGTGTGTGTGTGTGTGTGTGTGTGTGTGTGTACACGTGTGTGTGTGTGTGTCATTCTGCAGACAGTGCTGAAGGCATACAGAGGGGGTGGGGTGTGTGTCACTGAAGGCCACCAAGCAGCTGACCATCATTTCTCCTGAGAGTG
>NC_045171.1:20737741-20747741 GCF_900700415.2 Clupea harengus | reverse complement strand
AAGCCCAATGGTGAAATATGTCACTGTGTGAGCTGTTACTGTAAGCCCAATGGTGAAATATGACTGTGTGAGCTGTTACTGTAAGCCCAATGGTGAAATATGACTGTGTGAGCTGTTACTGTAAGCCCAATGGTGAAATATGACTGTGTGAGCTGTTACTGTAAGCCCAATGGTGAAATATGTCACTGTGTGAGCTGTTACTGTAAGCCCAATGGTGAAATATGACTGTGTGAGATGTTACTGTAAGCCCAATGGTGAAATATGTCACTGTGTTAAATAATGTATTCAATGTTTACTTGAGGATAGGAATACTACATGGGATATGTTTGTGTACTTCTGTTTAGCTAAGAGGGGGGATGTAGTATATTGGGCTGTGTTGTGTTCTGACAGCCAATCAGGTTGGACTAGGAAGTTCTGGTCCACTGTTCTATAGCTTTCATACATGTGGTAATCAGTTGCTACTGTACTCTATTAGTAAAGCTAATGATTTGCCTCTAAGCCATTGTGTATTCATTTCATGCGGCACGGAACACGATAACATCACACAACAAAAACAAGATAGATTGAAAGAGTTACTGTATACGATGCAGACAAACTAACACATTTTGATGGATGAAAGCTTTCTTTATTTTTTTTAATTAGTTTGTTACTTGGTCTGTATTATTTTAGCTTTCCTTACTGCCTCCCCAAGTTTGTCTTGCATTACTGTTGATGACCAAATTTGCTATCAATGTTTTTATTTCATCGGTGATCCACTGCTGGATGGATTTTTCATTTATGTTTTCACTGTTTTCACTCATCCTCTTGGTTGACGGTGGGAAAAAATGGCGGCGGAAATTTCTGTTTCTGGTGGGGTAGCTCCGCCCATAACCTCAGGACGAACCCGACGTCACCGGTTCTTGTTTCTGGCCCACCTAAAAGTTGGTGCTGACTTGGAACCTGTTTTTTGGAACCGGAGCCAGGTTTATTTGTGTGGAAAACCGAAGAACTGGTTCCAGAATTGGAACCAGCCCAGAACCAGCACCGGCCCGGCTTTGGTGGAAAAGGGGTATTTGTTCCCCATGTTGTTGCACTTGTTCCAGTGCAGTTCCACCCAGCTGCTCTAATGAGGCCCCAGTGAGTGGCAGCAGACTGGCACAGCATCACACTGGGTGACAGCACACACAGCTGATGAGTGTGTGTGTGTGTGTGTGTGTGTGTGTGTGTGTGTGTGTGTGTAAGGTGTGTGTGTGTGTGTGTAAGGTGTGTGTGTGTGTGTGTGTGTGTGTGTGTGTGTGTGTGTGTGAGGTGTGTGTGTGTGTGCCTGTGTGCGTGAAGTGTGTGTGTGTGTGTCTTTGTGTGTGCCTGTGTTTTTACAGAGACAGCCAGTGGCAGATCAGTGGAGCACAGTGCTGGGTGACAGCAAAGGGGGATTCTGTTACACACACACACACACACACAAACACACACCAGCTAATTGTGCAACATCCCACAACAAATCCCAGCCAGACCCCTTTTGGAATTGACTACTACCTGGGACACACACACACGCACGCAAACACACACACAAACACTCCAACATCCTGATGGAGATGATCAGAGTTCATGACCTGACAATGGCCACAGAGATGAGTCGTCTTCATGAACATCAATATATCTGTGTATCTGAACATCACACACAGGCATGGATTATGTGGCTGATAGATGTCTTTGTACAGTGTACCTGGACATCACACACAGATGTGGGTTATGTGGTTGATAAATATCTGTGTATCTGAACATCACACACAGGCGTGGGTTATGTGACTGATAGATATCTGTGTACCTGAACATCACACACAGGCGTGGGCTATGTGACCCATAGTTACAGACTAGTTTATGGGATGTTTGAAATCGACATTCCTATCCAGTCACTTGACTAGTGAGGCTGTGAGCTGTGTACTGCAGTGAAACTCTAGAAGATGAACAATGTGTCAGCTATCAGCCCTCGCATGGGGACAGGACCGGTGTGTGTGTTACTCACTGGAGCCCTCCCCTACCATCACCAAACACACACACACACACACACACACACACACACACACACAGAGACAGCCTCATCAGCAGCCTGTCCCAAGTTCCTTTGGGGACAGGACAGGTGTGTGTGTTTCTCAGTGGAGCCTGCATCTGCTATCCCCAAACACAGTCACACACACAGACACCATCAGCACGCTGCCCTGGTCTTTAGATACTGTGGGGACTGGAGTGTGTGACTGTGCCTCTCGGAGTACACCCCGACACACACACTTGTCAGCAGACTCCAGTGAAGCCCTCATTGATCAAACTTAATCACTTCACCAGTCCTTAATTAGACGCTTCAGAAAACCCACACTCCATCAGCAATCTGCACACACACACACACACTCACACACTACATCAGCACTCAGGAGATGGGAAAGATACACACACACACTCTTTACAGACATCAGCACCCTGCTTCAGTACGATGTGGGGGAGACACACACACACAATTTAGTTAGGAGGTTTGTGAGGTGACAGTATCAGTGATTTCCTGTGTATACAATAGCTTAATACCTCACCAGTAATGTGTGGGGGGGGGACGACTACGCTGTGACTGATTACTGTTTAGTGTGTGTGTAAAGGACCTAAAGCAGGAGAGATTACCGTTCACCTCAGAGGCAGCGTAGGTGTCTCACTGATGAGTGCACACACACACACACACACACACACACACACACACACACACACACACACACACACACACACACACACACACACACACACACACACACACACACACACACACACACACACAGACAGAGGATTTTCTCTTCTGGGAGAATTTGTGCCAATTAATGTTTTGGTCATAACAGATCTCTTCATGGTTCCTTAGAACACACACACACACCTCACAAATTCAACTCAGTCGAAAGGTAGTGGTATCTTCAGGCTGATTTATTAAAGCAATTGAGACTGCATGTGAATCTGTGTTAAACCAAAGAAGCTCACTCCATAACCTTATAAATATATAAAAATAAAAGCACAGATTGTTATTCAGTAAAAAATGCAGCATAATCCTGGTCAGTAACAAAAAAAGGAAGGACTCAGGTTTCACCTGCCCCACGGGTGGGCTTCGTTTCAAAATAAAAGTCTCATCTGTGGACAGCAGACAGCAGACACACAGCCTCTGGTAGAAGATTAAACTCAAATCAGATCTCAATGATCTCCAGTGTCTGCACTCTGTGTGTGTGTGTGTGTGTGTGTGTATGTGAAATTGTAGTACTCAAGTCAGTTTTCAATCTTTTCTCTGTTGCGGTTAGGACCATTCCAACCCCACTCGTTGCCGCGGCGATCAGCTGCCGTTGTCCAGGAGCAGGTGTAGGTGTTGCCTGGCGACAGCGGCGTTGAGACAGCACAGGAAGTGAGGAAGATCCCCTCTCAGGAGTTCCTCCATGGGGGCGATCTGGAGCACCTGGGTCACCCCCCCCTTGAGCTTCTGCATCTCGGCCAGGGCCTCCTCCAGCTGGGCCCGCAGCCGGGGGGGCGTGGAGGCGTACCCCACACACACTAGCGCCACGGGGGGCCCGGGGGAGGGGCAGCGGAACGCCAGTGAGCGGAAGCACAGGTGGAGCGCCAGAACCACGCCGGCCGTCACGCGGGTCAGAGCCGACCGCAGCGGAACCACCAGGGCGCCGCCCTGCGGTAGCCGTGGTAACGCCGCCAGCACGCTCCGCAGCAGATCCAGCTGGTAGGTGCTCTCACCGTCATGCAGGAGGGGGTGGGGTTTTATCCAGGGGGTGGGGCATGGGTCAGGGGAGAACTCTACAGACGAGGACACGCCTCCTAACGACAGGGACACGCCCCACCAGGACTGCTCACCAAGCACCAGACAGGAAGTGACATCAGGAAGGCTGCACACCTCAGCCAGTACGGAATGGGGGGACGTCGTCACGCAGCCGAAGCACACCGGAACCTCTTTCAATTCGGCAGTGACCCCGTGAACTTTGACCTCTTGACCCCTGCTCTCAGCCAGGGCCTGGTTGAGCAATCCGAGCAGCCCCGGCTCACAGAAGGGCGAGCTGCGCACCTCCGGCAGAGCTTTGCCCACCAGCAGGTACCAGGCGTGGAGGTCGTACGCCTCCGCGGGGCCACCGAGGGTGACATCGAGGCCGTCGGCGTGTGAGCAGTGGCCCTCCACCCACTGGTGGAAGGGTGTGTGTGTGAGGTGCTGGCGCCAGGTGTGTGTGCGCTGCTGCTGCCGCTCGTTGAAGGAGCCGCGCTGCTGCCGCTGCTGCCCCCCCCACAGGCGAAGCCACACACCCCCCAGCGCCGAGATGCCGCTCACACTCACACCCCGCGTTAGCCAGCTCTTACGCATCAGAGGCCGCACCTGAGGGGAGCAGATGGGTCAGTACACACACACACACACACACACACAAATCACACACAGACACACAGACACACAGACACAGACACACACACACACACACACACACACACACACACACACTCAAAATCACACAGGATGTGAAGCTCAAGGTGTGTAGTAATCTGTATCTGTGTGTGTGTGTGTGTGTGTGTGTGTGTGTGTGTGTGTGTTACCTGGAAGTGTTGAGTGTAGTAGAGCGCTGTGCTCGCCCTGACGCGCTCCAGCCTGTCTTTGACCTCTGACCCCATGCGTCCGAACAGCTCCAGGTTCTCCTTGATGGTGGCTACCTGTAGGTCGTGGAAGAACACACACACCTCCTCGTGTTGCCGTAGGAACGACTCCGGAATGCAGTGCACGGGGAACAGCCCCACGGCACCCCGTCTGGTCATGTCCGGCCCGTACAGCCGCACCAGCTTGGCCAGCAGGGGGCGCAGCTGCTCGGGCGCCTGGAAGCCCACACACACCAGGTAAAGCTCAGAGTTCCCCGGCTTACTCGTGGCCGGCTTGAAGACGCGCACCGTTCGGAAGGAGCAGGCCAGCAGGTAGAGCAGGCTGACGCTGGAATGTTCCAGAAGCGTGAACATCTTGAGCACGAGGCATCCGCCGGGGGCGAGGATCATGAGCGCGCACACGGCCTCGCACAGCTGCAGCGGCGCCACGGCCGCCTCCTGCTCGCCGGGGTCCTCCTGGCAGTCGAAGCTGCCGTCGGCCGTCACCAGGTGCACCCCGCCCGCTCCCCCGCGCCGCACCAGCGCCTGCAGCTCCAGCAGGTGCTCCTGCCGCATGATGTCGCCCGTGTTGTCCGAGCCGAAGAACCACCAGGGCAGCGTGCGCGCCAGGAGGCGGTCGTCGGCGATGGTGTGGGTGCGGCCGTTGGCCTCGTAGTAGGGGTTGAGCGTGGAGGCCGTCCAGCTCCAGTCGCAGGGCATGCCGCTGCTCTTCAGGAAGTGGTTGAGCGCCGAGATGAACGCCCCCGGAGCCTCGCACAGGTGCACCGACAGCAGCTCGCCCCGCTGAAGGGCCTCCGCGGGGAGCAGGTCGAACGTGCCCAACACCTCATAGAACTTAGCCCAGGCCTGGGGGGAAATGGAAGGCGAGAGAGAGGGAAAAACAGAGGGGGAGAAAGATGGAGGGAGGGAGGGAGAGAGAGAAAAAAGGTATGGTGAGAGTACTTTAAGGCAAAGATGTGTGTGTTTGGGTGTTACCTGTGTGTAGAGCTCTGCATGGGCCGTGCTGCGTAGCTGTATAGTGATAGTGCAGGCGCGGTTGGTGGAGCAAGCAAGAGTGCGGTGAGAGTGTGTGTGTGTGTGTGTGTGTGTGTGTGTGTTGGGGCGTTACCTGAGTGCACAGCTCTGCGTTGGCCGTGGTGCGTAGGTGTGCGGTGACGGTGCCGGCTCGGTTGGTGGAGCAGGTGTGTTGGTGCCACGTCTCCAGGTCCTTATCGCTCAGCTGGTTTTTCACGGTGTTCAGCGAGCGCTTCAGGGCCTGCAGGTGTGGGTGTGCGTGAGGGGGCTCCGTCAGAAGCACCCCTGGGTCCGGCAGCCTCCACTCCACCCCTTCTGGACGGCTGTAACCTTTGACCTTACTGAAGAGCGCCCGTACCTCGCGCAGCATGTCCTCGTCAAAGGACTCATGCTCAGGCGCCGCTCGCTCAGGCGCCGTTCTCTTCCTCGCTCCGCGGCCGCCCCTCATCTTGCCTCCGGCACCTCGCCTCGCCTCTCCTCTCCGCCGCGCAGCCCTTCATCAGCACCCACCCACAGGAGAAATCTCAGTCACCACCAGACAACAGGAAACGCACTCCGACGTGCCGAACAACAGATTTGGAATTCAGAGAGTTTGGTTGATGCAGTTGAGAATGAGCAGTTGAACACCACTGCTTACGTTGCATAATGCAGATTGCACCTCTCACATTACCATTCTATTTGGAGCCGCATCTGCTGACTGCTTGCTTTATGCGCGTTAGTGCCGCATTCGTGAGTTTGGTGTCTCTTTTTTTGGCCGCGCTACACATGCATGGGGAAGCTATAACTTATTCATACTGTATGTGGCCCGCAATGCATCACCCGGCGAAAGGACAATCAGTACAGCGGCTCTATCAAATTAAATCTACAAGCGGTCTCCAATCGGAAAGACAATGGTCTTTCAACTTAATCGAATTCAGAGGCGCTGCTTCGCCAAGTGCACATGCCTTGGGGGTACAGCACTCAGCTGGTTGATATCAAAACTCCTGTTTCTATCACATCGACTTGATATCTGCGAAGACGTCCTTAGAACAGTCCCCTTGGGGAAAGATGCAATGCACAGCCTGAATGCTTCAAACTCAATTTAACTAACAGCAGACAAAGTTTGCAATATACATTGACAGAACGTTTGAAGTCATTTTATTTGCAACCAAGTAATCAGATTTCTGTTGGCATGTTTTCAGAGCTTCATGTTAACATGTCAGGATGAGTATGTGTTAGCCACGCTAACAACTTCAACCAGCTAATTTAACGTTAGGCTATTTAATAAGTACGGCTAACTTTTATGTTGTTGTTATTTAGGTTAGTAGATTAGGTAACATTGTCTAACAAACTTTCGTTACTTTATCGACCGCAGGGTCTTTCTTCTAGCCCGTGTAGACACACATCTAGCTGGCAAGACCCAGCTGCCTGAGGTGGTCTGACAGCCCGAAAAGCTAGCTAGTAAACACGGGAGGAAGATTCGTTTATTCGGCGACGTGCGCCAGTAGAGTACGAGGTCTGAAACTGGGCCTGTTAGCCTACCAGCGACCGACACATTGGAAAGGCGAAATATGAACATTTTCATGTGAAATTTCACATTCAGCCAGTTAGTCTTGTATTTGTTTAACTGCTGATAATCGTATAGACAACATGTGTGCCTTTGAAAGTATTATCTCGTACCTTTTTTGGCGAGGTAGTTATCTCCACTGTTCAGCAGTGACCATGTTGCCAATTCTATTCACGTCACAGTGTAAGTCGTAGGTAGCTTCAGCTGTGCCCATTGGGGTTTTTCTAAGTAAGTTTACATTGATAGATTTGAACCGTTACCTGTCTCTACCAATAAAATAAAAAGCAATCTTTGAAACAATGGTGATGTAAATGTTCCTCTACTGTAGGACAATACCATTATTCTTAAACTATTTTCTTCATTATTTAGCTGGCATAGATTTTTTGTTTTCTACTGACGGTGTGTTTCCCTGTGTTGGTGTAGCCTACTTATCCCCCTGATGACTGCAAACACCTGATTAAAGCTGATTATGGAGAAAGGAGATGAAGGAGCCTCTTGGATGCCAACTCAATTACAGAGAGAGACAGAGAAACAGCGACAGAGCCAAAAGAAAGGGAAAGGGGAAATTGATGAAATTCTCTCTCTCTCTCTCTATCTCTCGCTCTCTATCTATCTCTTTATCTTGCTCTGATTCAAAGCAGGGTGATGCAGGGAGCCTGCCTGTGAGTGTGTGTGTGTGAGTGAGAGAGAGAGAGAGAGAGAGAGAGAGTGTGTGTGTGTGTGTGAGAGAGAGAGTGTGTGAGTTAGTAAATGTGAGAGAGTGTGTGTGTGTGTGTGTACGCGTCCTGTGTCCTGGGGCTGGTGGGCAGCTTCAGTGATGTCAATAGAGTGCAGGCGTGTGGAATTAGTGTGTGTGTGTGTGTGTGTGTATTTGTATGTGAATTAGTGTGTGGACCACAGCAGCTCTTGCGTAACTCCCCACTAGGCACTGGACTCCGGCCCGGACTCGGCTCACATCCGCCAGCGCCACATCAGCTGCCATGCGCCAGATAGTGTGTGTGTGTGTGTGTGTGTGTGTGTGTGTGTCTGTATGTGTGTGCGTGTGTGTGTGTGTGTTTTTTTGTGTGCCTGTGTCCCAGTGAGCATGTAAGCATGTGAGTGTGTCCATGTGCATGCCATATAGATTTGGTACCCTCTGATAACAGTGTGTGTGTGTGTGTGTGTGTGTGCCAGTATGTGTGCACCTGCTCAGTACTGTGTGTGTGTGTGTGTGCCTGTGTGTGTCAGTGAGTTTGAGGCAAATGTGATGCAGTGGAAAAGTAGACAGATCAGCAGACAAGAGTTCTGCCTGCAGCGCAGACACGAACACACGCTCACACGCACTCACACACACACACACACACACACACACACACACACTCTGTCTCACAATGATGCTGTCTGACATGCCGTTTGAATGACAGCAACACAGAAACACTGACACAGACAGATTTAACAGTTTAACAGTTTAACGTTACTGCTTTTGAAGAGTGTATCTAAACACACACACACAGACACACACACACACACACACACACACAGACCTTGTCTGTTCTACAGCTCTACTGTGTGTGGGTACACTGCATTGTGTTGTGATTGTGTTCCTGCAGCTTGTGCATGTGAATACTCTTGACACGCCTTCATAATGTCAATGATGCCCGCAGTTTGCATGTATTAACATACATCATTTCATTAAAAACATCACTCAGTGAGCACACACACACACACACACACACACACGCAATGTCTCCTATCTCTCTACCTCTCTGTCTCCACATCACTATCTGTCTGTCTGTCATACACACACACAGTCTGTTATACACACACACAGTCTGTCATACACACACACAGTCTGTCATGCACATGACCACTACAGTCAGCGCAGCACAACTAATGATTATTGGTGTAGTTTGAGACAGTTTACAGTAGAGCAGTCAAATAGGGTAGACTTTAGTACAGTTTAGTAGAGTAGAGCAGAGAAGAATTAGATTAGGAGTTTAACTGAGCAGAAATATATTAGAGTATAACTGAATATAATTAGATTTAGAGTGTAACTGAGTACAATTCGATTAGAGTAGAACTGAGTAGAATTAGAATAGAGTAGAACTGAGTACAATTCGATTTAGAGTGTACAGTAACTGAGTAGAAATAGATTTATAGGAGAGCTGGGTAAAATCAAGTGCTTCATCATCAGTTGAGGTCATCAGTTTAAAGACTTGCTTTTAACAGCATGTTTGAATCTCTTCCTCTTCCCCTCTGTCTTAGTCTCTCTATGTCTATCTCCTCTCCAGCAGTCTCTGTCCTTCCCCCTAACTCTATATAACTCTGCTCTCTCATATTCATAATCTCTGTCTTAGTCTCTCTATGTCTATCTCCCCTCCAGCGGTCTGTGTCCGTCCCCCCTAACTCTATATAACTCTACTCTCTCATATTCATATTCACAATCCCCAGCTGCTCTATTAGCATGGCTGTGCTCATACATTGTTTTCCCAAGTTTCCCCATGTGACTGCATGTGTCTGACTCTGTGCCCATCTCTGTACTTGGTAATTGGTGTGTGGGTGTGTGAGTGTGTGAGTACTCAGCTGTGTGTTGTGTCTCCTGTCCATCAGGTGTAGCCCATGTCTCCCTCTTAGGGGAGGTAATCAGGTCCCCCTGACTGCTGAGGGGCGTCCTCCCCCGGGGCCCCATCAGTGGCTGTGGGATTGAGGCTCACTGTTGCATTGCTCTGTCTGTCTGACCTGACCATCTTACCTGTCAGGCTGGCTTACCTGACCATCTTACCTGTCAGTCTGGCTTACCCGTCTGGACCGCCCGCTCCACCC